>NC_134890.1:23618704-23631204 GCF_041734735.1 Babylonia areolata | reverse complement strand
AGCGTCAAGGTGTAGTGGAGGGGGAGAAAATATCGGCGGCTGAGCCGTGATTCGAATCAGCGCGCTCAGATTCTCTCCCTTCCTAGGCGGACGCGTTACCTCTAGGCCATCACTCCACATTAATTTTTTTCTACCTGTTTCTGCCATTCGTTTTTTTGTTGTTGTTTTTTTTTGTTGTTGTTGTTGTTGTTGTTGTTGTTGTTGTTGTTGGTTGTTTTTTTTTCCATTCTTATTCGTGCTGCTTATAGTCCAGCCGATCGCAAAGGGACGTGTCAGGACTGTCAAACATACAAATGCTCAACCGCGTCAGCACAAAACTGTCCCATCTAAAAAAACAAACAAAAACAAAATAAAACAAGACAAAACAAAAAAACCCACTTAAAACAAACCCACAAAATACAGTTCATGACACAATATCCCAACCATTTAGCTCCTCATAACGAATAAGACTATACCATGCTGATGCTGATGACGCTAGCCATTCCGCTTAATTTATCATCTCCGGATTACAAACAAAAATCGTAAAAAAAGAGGGAAAACAATACTTCAAAGCCAAACAAAAACTACATAAAAAGGCCATATAGGCAAATAACACTGCAGAATGAGCAGCTAGTGCCCATCCCAGTGTTTACATGTCACTATCTAATCGCCAGAGGAAAACAACACATATAGTACATCACAGACTGCGGAAAAGAGAAGAAAAAAAAAGTGTCAAGGCTTGCTTGAAAAAAGACAGGGGGAATGGACTGGGAAGCCAGGCAGAAAGAGAAGACAACAGCGAAGAAAGAAAAAAAAAAGGCAGAAACAAAGAGAGTGAAAGAACAGAGGACATTTCTAGCACAGAATTTCCAGATCTATACTGAAAGACCCCCGGCATCCCCACGGTGTGTGTGGGGGGGTGTCATTCGTTTCTATTCCAGTCTATAAACAGACATGTATGAAAGCGAATGGTCGTGTACCTTACTTTACCTTACCTTACCTTACTTTACCTTATCTTGCCTTACCTTACCTTACTTTACCTTATCTTACCTTAACCTTACCCTACTCTACTTTACCTTACGTTACTTTACCTTACCCTACTCTACCTTACCTTACCTTACCTCACCTTACCTTACCTGAGAAAGTTTCCAGGAAATCCGACGATGGGAATGATGACGAGAAAATGGTAGTAGATGAAATAGCCAACCCAGTACTGAGGGTAGCTTTCCAGCAAGGTCTTCACCTGAACAGTCTGCGTCATAATCGGTGTCTTTGTCGTCATATTGATTGACGACGTCATAGTCACCATCTCTGACGTGTCGGAGGGCTGGACCCCGAAAGTGACGTTATTATTCCAAGGAATAGTAGACCTCAAGTGCATGGACTGAGAGACGCTGCTTGGTGTCATGGAAGACGTCATGAAGGCCAAGTTTTTTTTGTTTTTTTAATTTTTTTTTTTTTATTTTTTTAAAGCCTGGACAGTGATGGGTAATTGTTTCAGTGCTAAGGGCGGGTTTTACTGGATATGTATTGACTTTATAGATTCAGATTCAGACTCAGTTTCAAGGACCGTGTCAAAACATTTGGACTGATCCATACACGGTTCTCCACGTCTGCTGCTAAAATTAATGCACACAGACACACGTACACACACACACACACACACACACACACACACACACACACACACACACACACACACACACACACACACACACACACACACACACACACACACACACACACACACACACACACACACAGAGAGAGAGAGAGAGAGAGAGAGAGAGAGAGAGAGAGAGAGAGAGATCCAATAGAATGTCTCCAGTAAACAATGGATCCACAGATGAGTAAAGCCTTACCCTCCTGCCTAGACCCTTTCAAACAGAACACAACCCGGTGAAGAATGGTGTTACGATTTACCCACGGATCAGTCTTTGTATTCATCATTGTATTCATCTTCGTATTCCGCTGGCATATGTTATGTGTTTCATCCGCAGATTAACGCATAATAGAACAATATCGAAGACGGTCATTAGAGCAACTGAATAGTTAGTTTGGATTGAGACGAAGGTAGCAGAATAATTTAGAGTTTTTTTCTGCCAATACAGTGTCCGTAAGGGTGTGGGTTCGATTCCCACTGAAACCCTTTCTCCCAAGTTTGACTGGAAAATGAAACGAATCTTCAAGTCATTAGGATGAGGTGATTAAACCAAGATGCCGTGTGCATCGCGCACTTGGCGCACTGGCAGTAAAGAAATTGTCCTCTGGCAATACTCAGTAGAAGAAATCCACTCTGATATGTACACGCATATTTTGCGCGATAGGTTATGCTGCTGTCAGTCATCTGCCTTGCTAGCAGGTGTGGTGTAGCGTATATGGAATTGACCGAACGCAGTAATGCCTTCTTGAGAAACTGAAACACTAGTTGGCACTGAGCAGAGACTTTACAGCCATTACAACAGTTAAAGCATTGGACTTTGGATCTAAGGGTCCCGGGTTCGAATCCCGGTCACTGCACTTAGTACGTAAAGGGTGCAGATTTCTTTCTGATCTGCTAGCTTCACAGATGTGCATAATCCCGAAAACGGAGTATGGATGCCTACGTGACGGGGTAAAAGTGGTCATGTACGTAGAAGCCCACTTGTGTACATACGAGTGAACGTGGAAGTTGCTGCCCACGAACGAAGAAGAAGAAGAGATGTGCAGATCTGCTAGTATCGGAACTCCCTCATTGTGCACTCGCATGCAGAAGATCAATACACACGCTAATGATCCCTTGATCCATATTAGCGTTTGATGCATTGTGGAAACACCTCCACCCCCACCCCAACCCCCAGTCCCCCCCCCCTCCCAAACCTCCCAACCATCCAACCCACCCCCACCCCACCACTCCGAAACGGAGTATGACTGCCTATAGGTATGATAGTCGTGTTCGACTATGACCATCAGAACAGCATATGAGGTAACTAGAATTTGATTATAGCGGAGAGTGTCTTGCCCAAGTTACACCCTCATTTTCTCGGCCAAGAGGGTTCTTGGACATTCAGCATTCGAGACGGTTCCCACAGGCCAACTAGCCCACAAGGCAGCAGCACTAAGAGCCAGTACAGTTTTGCCTCCCAGATTGAGAGTCATGGTCCTTCACAAAAGACTAAGTCTGTAAATGATTTCCCACTTTAATTGAGAAAACACTGACAATACAGCTCTCACTTTGCTGTTGGCCGAACTGGACACTGTCAATCTGTTGTGATGAAAGCCTACATGGCGGAGTTAACCCTTTCACCGCCAGTCAATTTAGAGTACAAATTCACTTGTGATATAAACACAGAAAAGACTTGGCTAAGAATAGCTGGGGATTCCCCCTGCGATGTACAGAAAATATGGCCTATCTTACCACCGAACATTAAGAGCAGTAGGTTCATGGATAACAGACCAACGAATGGCCACCTTTCAGTGACATGGGTCCTCTGCCACGCCTGTGCATAAATGCGAGCTTGGTGCTGAAAGGGTTAAAACGATCATGCAAGTAAACGCCCACTAGTGTATACGAGTGAACGTGAGAGTTGCAGCTTACGAACAAAAAGGTCTTTGTTACTCTCTAGGTTTCCTCGGCTTCGTAGTCTTATTTTATAGCATGCCATCTCGATATATCTCAACACCATTCATGTTGTTTGTTTTCAAGACATCGTTTCATCACTATGGAAGCGTGACAACCATATGTGTTCACGTTTGGTACTTTTTTTTCTTTTTTTTTAGTTTTTTTTTTTACAGTGAGATGACCCAGTCAGTAATACTTTCAGGCACCGTAACAATACGATGGTGGGATGATCTAAAGCTAGCATAACGAACACTAAACCAATCGAAACAGTCTTGATTTGCTCTGTTGATCAAATAGATAAACAGGTAACCCATATGCATATATCAGAAAAGTAGAAAATACTTATATAATATATATATATATATATATATATATATATATATATATATATATATATATATATATATATATATATTTTTTTTTTTTTTTTTTTTTTTTGTCTTCGTGAATCCATTCGTAAATAACGTACAGTTTTCGTCCAGTTGCAATACAAACTTTGGACTCGGAGATTCCACAGAAACCAAACCGCGAAATAACACGTAAACACGTGCGTGAATCACTTTATATAAAGTGCTTGAGAAATTAGGATGCGCCCTTCTTGGGTCACAAAATTGTTTGTATTTGTATGATTTATCCCTGTGTGTGTGTGTGTGTGTGTGTGTGTGTGTGTGTGTGTGTGTGTGTGTGTGTGTGTGTGTGTGTGTGTGTGTGTGTCTTTGTCTGAGTGTGCGTGTGTGCGTGTGTGTGTGTGTGTGTGTGTGTGTGTGTGTGTGTGTGTGTGTGTGTGTGTGTGTGTCTGAAGTTCATTTTCATACCCCAACCAAACACTCCTTTGGTCTGTTGGTCTAGATATCACTCTGCTGTCTGTCCGTATGTATTTTCTCTGTATGTCTGTCTATGTGTCTGTCTATTTCTTTAATTCATTGTCGTCCGCATTTCCACGCACACACCATTGCATGTAAACCTACAAGAACGGTCACGCACAACCACACGCACACACACACACACACACACACACACACACACACACACACACACACGCGCGTGCGCGCGCGCGCACACACGCACGCACACACACACACACACACACACACACACACACACACACACACACACACATACACATACATACACACACACTGCTGTGCATTCAAACAAATACATAAATCAACCGAAGCCCATAAATCACATAGCATGGAACAGTGATGATAATGAACTGGTTTGCGTTATAAAATCAATGATTAGCAGTACAGGCATTATTTATTTATTATTTTTTTTTTTTAATGAAGAAAGTTTATAACATATATATCACGTATCGGAAACTTTTCATATTGCAGCTTGGATGTCAAACCTTTCTTAAACCAGTGCAGTGGAATACATAATGCAGTTGGGGTCTGTGCAGTGTCTATTTAAGTGCTTCCATGTCCATCAAGATATGAAATGAAGCCAGTCCAGTTAATTGTTTCTATGGCCATCAAAATGCGAAATGGTGTCAGTCCAGTTAAGGCCATCAAGATAAAAAAAAACAAAAACAAAAACGTCAGTCCATGTTACAATTTTTTTTTCTCTCTTATTCGTTTGTAACATTCAAAGCAATACCGAGCTACGTGTGACACAAAAACTTGTGACCGCTTTAACTATAATTATAATTTAGATAATTGCTTTAGTGAAAATTATATCGATTTGCCAAAGCAATTTGGGTACTCTTTCCTTTCGGGTGGATACATCAGAATTTCAGAAAACACTTCGAGGAAAGCCTGCCAAAAATATTCAGTCATCTATCAGACATATCATGATGGATG
This sequence comes from Babylonia areolata, assembly GCF_041734735.1. Taxonomy (NCBI): domain Eukaryota; kingdom Metazoa; phylum Mollusca; class Gastropoda; order Neogastropoda; family Buccinidae; genus Babylonia; species Babylonia areolata. The sequence continues at coordinate 23,625,822 of NC_134890.1, read as the reverse complement.
AGACAATGATTACACAGGTGACAAAGTTAGAACGATGGTCAACTAGATAATAATTTATTGTGACCCTTTACCATCATCAGCAAGTCACTTTCGCATCACCAGGAGAATGCTACAAAAAAATAGCGGTCACGTGTTTTCGTGGGGTGAAAAGAAATTGAATATCTTAGCCCGGGACGTGACAGTTCCAGGAAATATGTCAGAAAAGCGATCGAGATTATTTTTTTTTCCGGCCTGGACAAAGACATGAGACCATACAGACTTCCGCACTGGGAGGACTCGTTTCTCCTTTGTTCAAACAGTGAGCTGAACCGCTCTGAGTTCATCATTGACTGAGCAATGGGGGAAACCGTTCTGAAACAATATCTGTGCCATTAGCATGTAGGTACTAAGGCTCTGCTGGTTATTCTGAAGGGTGTATCGCGCCTCGAGAAATGGTAACTGCGTTTGGGAAAATGGTGATGACAGATACAATAATAAGTGGAGAGCCAGATAATGTCAAGGAAAGAAGCAAGTCGTCGGCTGGATTCAAATTAAATACACTGCTTTACATTAACTGGATAAACGCCCAGAAGCACGATATTAACATACTCAGAAAACACAGCTGGTTATGAGAAAGCAGTTTTACTAGCAATAACTGAAATTAAAAACACTTCAAACAAATCAGAACCGAAGCATGCAGACTCGCCCGGCCAGTAAGTGACAAGTACAGAGCAAAGAAACAAACAAGCTAGTCCTGCGAGTGAGGAGTTGGATTTGACTGATGAGAAAGCAATGACTTGTTAAACTGAAATAAAATGTATGTGCATGCCTTTACAATTTTTCTTACGATCGGATCACGTTTATTATGTAGATACGTAATTTTTTTTCTTGGGTTACAATTTCCTGTATTTGACTTTATCGTGTCAAACAATAGTTATTTACTTACGTTATGCATATTCATTACTAGCACCCGCATCGCATGGATAGTTCGCGATAATACATTAAAATGAGGCGAAAGAGGAAGGTGGTAGGATAGTTAATACATTTGTTTGCCAATAATTCATAGTGTCTAGAAGGGTTTAGCTTCCGATCCACTGGTCGATGTGCGGATTGACTATGGTCTGTATTATGCAGGAAAATTCGTTTTGCGATTTTGGCTCCCCCCCCCCCCCCCCACACACACACACACACACACACACACACACACACACACACACACACACACACACACACACACACACACACACACACACACACACACACACACACACACACACACACACATAAACCCTCCTTCTTCTTTTTTTCTTTCTTTTTTCTTTCATTTTCAACGCCGAAGTGCCGTGATGGAGACAGGGAAGTTTGAAAAGTTGACAGATCTACATTATGTTCGTGAAAGAATGAAATTCCGATCGATGTGGGCTGCTTCATAAAGATAGTTATAATTGCTCCATTTCCAGGACACAACTTTCAGTTCGATTAAACACTCGTTTCTGATGGGGAACAAAAACATAATATTCATTTGGATCGTTTCAAACATGTACAGATACTCCCCCCCCCACACACACACACACCACCACCACCACCACCACCACCACCCCACGCCCCGACCATGTCTCCACCCAAAGCCTCATTCCATCATTGACATTTTCGGTTTTGTTCCTGTTGCTGCTGCTGTTGTTGTTTCTTAAACATTTTTGTGCCATATCATACAGTAACGAAAACACATACAAATACCCATGTCGTCACCAGAGCTCAGCCAGGAATGTGGATGGCAGATGGATGTTGGTCCGTGTGGACATCTTTCTGGTCAAGCTCCATCTGCTGTCGACCACAGGATGGCGGGGAACGGAGGGCTGGTGCTGCTGAATTTGATTTTCATTTGGATTTGATACGAGTTAACTCACTCAGTGCGGCCAGTCCTCTTCTCCTCTACACAGACCCCTCGGATGTCCAGTGGGTGTCTGAATGACCCAACCTTTAGCTTCCGTCGTCAGAATTGTGGTATTCTTTGTCAACATTCACCTCTTCAGTATAAGAGCCTTCCGCTTGCAATATTTTGATGATGGTAATTGGGGTGAAATGCTGTTAACGTCGTCTCTTTCGCCGTTCGTATGGAGAGAGTTAACTCGTACCATGGTTAATTTCCCCTGTGGGCCAGGTAGGGATATTCTCCTACCAACACACTATTCTAGTTTTGTTTATTATTCTTGCTTGGTACAGTTCTCATTATAAACTGAACAGTTTACGGATTCCGGAAACATGAAAACGAAGCTTTGTTCAGCTGATTAAAAAAAAAAAAAATCTATCGATTTTCGCCGTTTAAATGAACCACCCTGTTGTTTGTTATTTTTATTTATTTATTTATTTATTTGTTTATTTATTTATTTATTCATTTTTCTGTAGTGGTCTCATGTAGTCCTGGTCCAGGTGCCAGTTGTATTGCTTGGTTCTAACTTTGTGACAGTTACACGTGACGAAATGTCTACGTTGACCGAAGTACGCCATTGGTCAGTTCCATACTACACACAGTTAGTAGCGGGTTACGACCATACTAGGCTCTTCCGTCCAAGCAATGCAACTGGCTCCAGGGGAGTTGTAGTAGGCATGTAGCTGTAGGGTATAATGAATTATATAGCACCTATCCTCGGTCAGAGACCAAGCTCTAAGCGCTTTACAAACACGGGGTCATATGTTGCACAACAGGCTGCCTACCTGGGTAGAGCCAACTGACGGTGGCTGTCATCGAGCGCTCATCATTAGTTTCCTGTGTCATTCAAGCAGATTTCAGGCACGCACCACATATACACTCAGACAGACATGTAACTTTTTTTTTTTTTTTTTTTTTTTTGGGGGGGGGGGTTGCAGGGGGAGGGTGGGGTTGGGGGGGTGAGTTACCGTTTTGCTTATTTACTCCGCCTTGTAGGCAGCCACACACCGTTTTCGGGGGTGGGGGTGGGGGGTGGGGGCGGGAGGGTGTATGCTGAGTGTGTTTTTGTTTCACTAACCCATCCAACGCTAACATGGATTACATGAGCTTTAACGTGCACATTTAATCTTCTGCTTGCCGTATACACACGAAGAGGGCTCAGGCATCAGCAGGTCTGAACATGTGTTGACCTGTCAGATCGGAAAGAAATCCCCTCCCTTTACCCACCAGGCGCCGTTACCGAGATTGGAACCTAGGACCCTCAGATTGAAGGTCCCAAGATTTAACCACTTTGCTATTGTGCCAACAAGGCCGATCGGTTGGTTTCATACACCAACATCTGGGTGGACTTTGAACTCTTATTAGCAAAGTTCCTTGTTTAAAAAAAAAAAGTATTAAAATATAATAAAAATACAGCTCAAAGCGTGGCGGTACTTGCCTTCAGTATAACAAAGATATGCTTTTGAGAAATTCCAACACATGTTAACTTGGAAACCAGAACATGAAGAATTCAAAAGACACAGATGATCATACCCACTAATGACTGATTCACGATGCATTGAATAAGAACCCTAGTGTACCCCTTTGTGCAAGCAAGTGAAGGCTGCATTCAAGTATCCCATAATAGTTGTAAATCGAGAATACTTGCAGTGAAACACACACACACAGACACACACACAGACACACACAGACACAGACACAGACACACACACACACACACACACACACACACACACACACACAGAGGGAAACACACATATATATATATATATATATATGAGAGAGGGAAAACCCAAGAACAAGACCAGCTCCTCGCCTCACACACACGCCACTCCCTTCACCTCCACTCGCTACTCGCTACTGTGGAGTGATGGCTTAGAGGTAACGCGTCCTCCTAGGAAGCGAGAGAATCTCAGCGCGCTGGTTCGAATCACGGCTCAGCCGCCGATGTTTTCTCCCCCTCCACTAGACCTTGAGTGGTGGTCTGGACGCTAGTCATTCGGATGTGACGATAAACCGAGGTCCCGTGTGCAGCATGCACTTAGCGCACGTAAAAGAACCCACGACAACAAAAGGGTTGTCGCTGGCAAAATTCTGTAGAAAAATCCACTTTGATAGGAAAAGGAAATAAAACTGCACGCAGGAAAATAATACAAAAAAAGGGGGTGGCGCTGTCAGTGTAACGACGCGCTCTCCCTGGGGAGAGCAGCCTGAATTCCACACAGAGAAATCTGTTGTGATAAAAAAACAAAACAAAAAAAAACCAAAAAACAAACAAACAAAACAAATACAAATACAATACTCCCCACCCTCCCCTGCCTCCACCGCCGCCCCACCCTACCCCACCTCCACCCCCCACACCCCACACCCCCTATCTACGTGGCTTTCAAGTTGAGCAACATCTGCAGTTGCAGGTATAGACAGGCGAAGCAGACACTGACTGACAGCCTGTCTTATCCCGTGACTGAAGCGAAAAAAATAACCAACAAAAAAAACCAACAAAAAAACAGCCCCCCCCCCCCCCCCCCCCCCCCACGCCACCCCCCAAAAAAACAACAACAACAAAAAACAAACAAAAAACCGCGAACAAAAAACACCCCCCCACACATGCGCGTGGGAGACGGAAGGGAGGGGGTGGAGGGAGGTAAGGGTGGGTTTTCCCGGGACAGCAGGTCTAAGGGATCCATTCATTCTTCACCCGTAAAGAGTGTATAATTATGTGCTGGACACACAACTGTGACAGAGTCCAGAAACGGCTTGGGCCTAATGACTGGAAACTGAACCAATGGAAGCATCTCGGATCGTTGCCCGTCATGGCCGTGGTCGTGGTCGTGATTGTGATTGTCATCATCATCATCATCATCATCATCATCATCGTGATTGTCGTCATCGTCGTCGTCGTTGTCGTCGTGATTGTTGTTGTTGTTGTTGGCGTCGTCATTATCAACTTCATGATCACTATCGTCATCATCATCATCATCATCATCATCATCATCATCATTATCAACATCATCATTTCTGCTTTTTTTATGATTCTCAAACTCTTCTTCTTCTCATTGTCCTCCTCATCCTCTTTTCCATCCTCAATTTTATCGTTCTCCTCCTCCTCTTCCTCCTCATCCTCTTCAACCTCCTCTCCCCCCCCCGTCCCCCCGTCCCCCTCCCGCCCCCACCCCCTTTTCTTCTTCTTCTCCTTTCTATTATTTTGGCAGCTGTTGCTATTGCTTCCCACATCAAATGATAATAATTAGGCAGTGCAGCGCAGCATTCCAATCGATATTTAAGGAGAAGAAGGAAGGAGGAGGAGAGCAAGAAGAAGAAGAAGGAGGAGGAGGAGGAGGAGGAGGAGGAGAGCAAGAAGAAGAAGAAGAAGGAGGAGGAGAAGGGGGAGGAGGAGGAGGAGAAGACAAAGAAGAAGAAGAAGAAGAAGAAGAAGAAGAAGAAGAAGAAGAAGAAGAAGAAGAAGGAGGAGGAGGAGGAGGAGGAGGAGGAGGAGGAGGAGTAGGAGGAGGAGGAGAAGGAGGAGGAGAGGGAGGAGAGCGAGAAGAAGAAAGAAAGACAGAAAGAAAGAAAGAAAGAAGACAGAAAGAAAGAAATAGACACCGACAAGAAAAGGGTGAAAAAACAAACAAACAAACAACAACAACAACAAAAAAACCAACAAAAAAAACCAAACAAAGAAAACAACAAACAAACAAAAACAACAACAACAACAACAAAAAACAAAAAAAAAAACAACCAGAACAACGACAACAATAGCTTTGCGACCGTGCTGCTATCCAGTAAATTCTTGTGCTGTGTTACGTTGTGCAGTGTATGTCGTGCGCTAGCCGAGCAGGTGCAAAAAAAGGGGGGTGGCGCTGTCAGTATATCGACCCGCTCTCCCTGGGGAGAGCAGCCTGAATTTCACACAGATAAATCTGTTGTGATAAAAAAAAAAAAAAAAAAAAAACAATACTCCCCACCCTCCCCTGCCTCCACCGCCGCCCCACCCTACCCCACCTCCACCCCCCACACCCAACACCCCCTATCTACATGGCTTTCAAGTTGAGCAACATCTGCAGTTGCAGGTATAGACAGGCGAAGCAGACACTGACTGACAGCCTGTCTTATCCCGTGACTGAAGCGAAGAAAAAAACAACAACAAAAAACCCCAACAAAAAACAGCCCCCCCCCAAAAAAAAAACAACAAAAAACAACAAAAAACAAAACAGAAAAAAAAAAGAAAAAAAAAAAACAACAACAACCCGCGAACAAAAAACACACCCCACACATGCGCGTGGGAGACGGAGGGGTGTGGATGTGGAGGGAGGTAAGGGTGGGTTTTCCCGGGACAGCAGGTCTAAGGGATCCATTCTTCATCCGCAAAGAGTGTATGATGTGCTGGACACACAACTGTGACAGAGTCCACAAACGGCTTGGGCCTAATGACTGGAAACTGAACCAATGGAAGCATCTCGGATCGTTGCCCGTCATGGCCGTGGTCGTGGTCGTGATTGTGATTGTGGTTGTCATCATCATCATCATCATCATCATCATCATCGTGATTGTCGTCATCGTCGTCGTCGTTGTCGTCGTGGTTGTTGTTGTTGTTGGCGTCGTCATTATCAACATCATGATCACTATCGTCATCATCATCATCACTATCGACGACATAATTTCTGCTTTTTTATGATTGTCAAACTTTTCTTCTTCTTCTTTTCATTGTCCTCCTCATCCTCTTTTCCATCCTCAATTTAATCGTTCTCCTCCTCCTCTTCCTCCTCATCCTCTTCAACCCCCACCCCCACCCCCCCCTCCCCCTCCCGCCCCCCACCCCCTTTTCTTCTTCTTCTCCTTTCTATTATTTTGGCAGCTGTTGCTATTGCTTCCCACATAAAATGATAATAATCAGGCAGTGCAGCGCAGGATTCCAATCGGTATTTAAGGAGAAGAAGGAAGGAGGAGGAGGAGGAGAGCAACAAGAAGAAGAAGGAGGAGGAGGAGGAGAAGGAGGAGAAGGGGGAGGAGGAGGAAGAGTGCAAGAAGAAGAAGAAGAAGGAGAAGAAGAAGAAGGAGGAGGAGGAGGAGAAGAAGAAGAAGAAGAAGAAGAAGAAGAAGAAGAAGAAGAAGAAGAAGAAGAAGAAGAAGAAGAAGAAGAAGAAGAAGAAGAAGGAGGAGGAGGAGGAGGAGGAGAAGGATGAGGAGAGGGAGGAGGGCGAGAAGAAGA
>NC_134890.1:23603704-23613704 GCF_041734735.1 Babylonia areolata | reverse complement strand
TATTGGAGAAAACTGTGTTGTTCTGTATTGCTTTTTGTCACAACACATTTTTTTTTTTTATGTTTCGAATCCGGGCTGCTCTACCCGGAGAGAAAGCAGCAACACAGTACAGCGCTATCCATATGTTGTTGTTTTTCTTGTTGTTTTCTTGTCTCCAACTGTGTTTCTTTCGTTCTCAGTGTGATTTTTGTCTTTTTTTTCTTTCTTTTTTGTGTTTGTTTGTTTTACCAGAGACAACCCTTTCGTTGTTGTGGGTTTTCTAAGATGCACTTCTGTACATGATACACGCGAAACTTCAGAATAGTTTGACACGCAGAGGATCCGATACGCACGTTAAAGATCCTGTAAACCATGTCAACGTTCGGTGGGTTGTAGAAACAGGAACATACCCAGTATGAACACCCCTGAACGAAAACTACCTACCTACCCCTGCTAAAATGAGGTGTTGGGAGTGGGGGTGGAGGCGTGGGGGTAAATGAACAAAACGGTCACACACGTAAAATGTTATTTGTGTGTGTGTGTGCGTGTGTGTGTGTGTGTGTGTGTGTTTGTGTGTGTGTGTGTGTGTGTGTGTGTGTGTGTGTGTGTGTGTGTGTGTGTGTGTGTGTGTGTGTGTGTGTGTGTGTAACCGAAACCTCATTGAATGACACAGGAAACGAATGGGGAGCGCCCAGTGTTAACTCTCAGTCGGCGCTACACATGTAGACATCTCGTCCTGTAGTTACTATGTGTTTGTAAAGTGCTTAGAGCTTGATCTGTGTGACCCCGGAGACAGGCGCTGTATAAGTATCCGTATCATCATCATAATCATCATTCAGGCCACCCCACCTCTCAAGAAGTTGAAAATCCCGGCCTGTGCAGAAGACCTGAACCTGTGAGACGGATCGTCACCACTGATTCCAAGAGAAGAATAACTTGGTTATGTCAAAAAGAGAAATTGCATCAGGTGCAGTGACACGCACACACACACAACACACACACACACACACACACACACACACACACACACACACACACACACACACACACACACACACACACACACACACACACACACACACACACACACACCACTAAATGTGACTAAGTTAAACAGGAATATTAGACATAATTTTGAACAGAATCATTTGACATATTCGCTATAAAAATTCTCACCAACAGTCATCACATTATCTAAATATGTCGAAAGACACAAAACGCTACCATCGCACTCTTGATTTCATCTCATTTGCATTTTATTTCTTCGTATTTCACACAAGGGTGTCCTGTCCTCATGATCCACAGTATCAGTATCAGTATTTGTAGCTCAAGGAGGCGTCACTGCGTTCGGACAAAACCATATACGCTACACCACATCTGCCAAGCAGATGCCTGACCAGCAGCGTAAGATCCACAGAACAAACAGCCTCGAGACCAGGCAGAGAGATACACGGCTTCTCTGAAGACACAAGCACCCCGTCTCTCCACAGCCCTTCCTGTGAGCTGTTCTCAACATCGTGAGATCACGGAGGTGCTTCTGCCTCCATGAAAGAAGGCAGGTGGGCAGGGACATCAGGCTGTTGCTCTGTGTGTGTGTGTGTGTGTGTGTGTGTGTGTGTGTGTGCGCGCGCGCGCGCGCGCGGGGTGCGCGCGCGCACGCAAGCCAAGACAGAACACACAGCAGGAAGTGAAAGCGACCCAGGAAACAGAGCAGTCGGAAGAAACACCATAGGGTCTTGGTGGTCATTGCACATCCCTTCATCTTCGCGCACGCACGCACGCACACACACACACACACACACACACACACACACACACACACTCCATAAACAAAAAATACACACAAATTAGATTACCCATGCAGGATTTAATCTGGTCATGGCTTTTAGTTGAAAGAAAATTAGACGCAAAGTAATAGACACATAGGAAAATAAACAAATCAATACATGAATAATAAATGAATGAATTAATGAATGAATAAATGAATGAATTAATTAATTTTAATTAATTAATCAATAAAACGCTATGTTGGGAAGGAGTCCCATGACCCATATCAGCGGCTCCTGCAGGTCCGCCGTGTGTCAGGCCGTGCCGTGTCAGCCTGTGTCCTACTTGGCAACAGCGGTTGGCTGGGCTAAGAGGGGAGGGAGTCATATGCTGTAAGGCAACCCACCACGGCTTCAATTCACCCTTCGTTTTCGCCCCAGGAGCCAGAGACTCCATTCTCTTTAATGATCTTCCCTAGGTCCTGGGGTGATGTGCGAACCATGGCGTCCATTCACCCCTTTTCGTGCCAGGATTCAGAGACTCCATATTCTTACTTAACCATATTCCCCATGTCATAGGGAAATATGCGAACCACGGCTCCCACGGATTCAGAGAGTCATATGCTGCAAGGCAGCCCACCACAGCTTCAATTCACCCATCGTTTTCGCCCCAGGAGCCAGAGACTCCAATTTCTTTAAATATTTTCCCCATGTCCTCGGGCAATATGTGAACCATGTTTTCCATTCACCCCTTTTTCGTCCCAGGATTCAGAGACTCCATTCATACTTAATCATCTTTTTCCATGTCATAGGGAAATATGCGAACCACGGCTCCCATTTACCCCTTTTTCGTCCCAGGAGTCAGAGACTCCATTCTCTTTAATCATCTTTTCCCATAACCTGAGGCAAGGTGCGAGTTGCGACAGTGTCAGGTGCAAGATGATGCTGGGAGCCGCTAGTCACGGACCAGCACTCTGGCGGTCAGGGCTGGATGTTCGTTCTCTGTTCACTCTAATAAAGGGCATGGTTTCGTCAGCTAGCAGCCACTCGTGCGATGGAGCAGTCCTTCAGGAGGCATTATATTCTACTGTTTCCCCCTTTTTTTTTTTTTTAACTTTTTACTTTATTTATTTTATTATTATTATTTATTTTTATTTTTCCTTTTCAATCTTTTTATTTATTTTTTTTCGCAAGGCCTGACTAAGTGCATTGGGTTGCGATGCTGGTCAGGCATCTGCTTGGCAGAGGTGGTGTAGTGTATATGGATTTGACCGAATGCAGTGATGCCTCCTTGAGCTACTGATACTGATACTCGCCAAATTCACTCACGGCTACCCAGTGCAGAGACATCAGGGGCCATATTCAAGAGACCATCGTGCCTGTGGGTAAGTGTGTACCTGCGGGTAATCTGCCAGAGGCAAAGCAAATTGCCCGAGGGTAAGCAATATCCGTAGTCAGGAACACAAAGAGCGAGCCTGCGGGTGTACAAACGGGAAGGCAATTTACACTTACTATACTACCTGCCAAGGGTGACTGCCCACGATGCAGAGGTAGATACGGTGGATCCTTTTGAAGCGTTGTTTCTGTTGAGGGAAAACAGGCGTGCTTTGCGGATAGCACGTGTTTTGCGAACTCTCTCCACAGTGCTCTGAACTGTGGTGTGGTGATAAATAAAACTTAGAGCACGCGCAAAAGGGAATCACCGGGATGTTTTAATTATAGATGATGGGTTAGCTGCCTGAGTGCACTGCGCATGTTTTTGAATGGGAAGATAACTTCACCATCATGTTAAACTTTACCCTCAGGTCTCAACCATGTCAAAGGTAACTTGCGTGAATGCAAAAATTAATGAACGTCGTCTTTAGTATGGTGAGGGACTTCCTGTTTGCAGAAGGCTGTGTTCTTGCAGCACTGAACGAACCATGTCTGTAAGAAGTTGCCTGTTGCCTTTCTCAGTAACCGCAATGGTCTTTGGGATGAGTTTAAAAACAAAAGGTTTCACACTGTAAGTTGTTCTGTGATATATGGGCTGCTGTGGCTCTTCCATCGATGATGCTTGCATCACGTTCGATACCAGCAGTGCAGTTTAGAAGGGCTGTGTCATCGATCCAACCTGTCCGAACTTATCATGTGCATGCTCTTTCACAGAGTTCAAAACTGATTGACAGGGATACTAATATAGCACCTATCCTCCAAGCTCTGAGCGCTTTACAAACTCGGGGTCATTTGCACAACATGCTGTCCACATGGGTAGAGCTGACTGACGTATTATGTGTTTCCTCTGCATTTAATCAGATTTCAGGCACACACACATACACACTTGGACAGATATGTAACGTTTTACGTATCTGAACGTGTTGTTTATTCATCCTCATGTAGGCAGCCATACTCAGTTTTCGGGGATGTGCATGCTGGGTAGGTTATTGTTTCCATAATCCACCAAATACTGACATGGATCGCAGGATCGTTAACGTGCGTACTTAATCTTCTGCATGCGTATGCACACATACACACGAAGGGGGTTCAGACACAAGCAGGTCTGCACATACGTTGACATGGGAATTCGGAAAAAAAAAATCCACCCATTACCCACCAGACTCCGTTACCGAGATCCGAACCTGGGGCCGTTAGATTGAAAGTCCAACGCCTTAACCCTTCGGCTATTGCGCCAAAAAACATGAAGTTGGAGGTGTATGTCTGCCCCACATCAGGATGTCGAAGTTTGCTAGAAATTACAAGAAGTATATCCAACATGTATCTTTCGGAGAACCTGTGCCAGAAATATTCTCTTTTTTGTCAATGCTTTTGTTCCAAAGTTCTTTCTCTGTCTGTCTGTTTGTCTCTCACTCTCTCTTCTTCTTCTTCTCTCTCTGTCTCTATGTCTGTCCGTCTGTCCGCCTGTCTGTCTGTCTGTCTTTGTCTCTCTCTGTCTCTGTCTCTCTCTCTCACCAACGCTTACCCTTTCGTTTTTCAAAACGATTTGGAAAAGCGTCTGTCTCTCCCATTCTTTCTTTCTATCTCCCTCTCTCTCTCTGTGTCTCTCTTTCTCTCTCTCACTTTCTCTTTCTCTCTCTCTCTCTCGCTTGTGTGTTTGTGTGTGTGTGTATGTGCGTGCGTGCGTGCGTTCGCGCGCTTGCGCTTGTGTGTGTGTGTGTGTCTGCGAATATATATATTTTTCTTTTACTAACTCATTATCAGTATGGATAGTGGAGCAGCATCTGGATGTCACAAAAAAGCACTTGCGCTTCAGTCGTCAGTGACGTGAAAAGTTATTACCAGATCAATAATGAAAGTTGCCGTTCTTAAACAGGAGGATGCTGTATTGCATTTGTCGTATGCTCATCACCAGCATAATTATGACCTCTGCTGTCGATTGTTGCTAGCGTTCTTTTTTTGTGTGTGTGTGATCACCGCGTGAATATTGTGCATATGAATGTTATGGTAACTATCAGTGGAAAAAAAAAGTTGTAGTCGTAGTAGAAGCAGGAACAAAAAGCAGAAGCAGCTGCAGCAGTAGTAATAGTAACAACAACAGTAGCAGCAGTAACAGTAGCAACAGCAGCAGTAACAGCAGCTGCAGCAGCAGTATCTGCTTTTGCCTTTACTAATAGTGGTGATATGTTGTTGTTGTTGTTGTTGAAACCATCTTCTCGGCAATCAAACGCGTTGAAACTAAGGGTATTTGACAATGATCTGAAACCACGTAATTCCCAGAATAACGATAATTGTCAAACACCAATGGTCATATGATGACATATCATGGTGATGTGAGGGCATACAATTCGATATTCATTTATTCTGTTGCGTATTCACGCATTTTTGATTACATGACAGTTGTCGCGTATGCACGCACGGACAACACGCACATTCTATATAAAGAACGTATAAATCGCTGGGTTATATACAATATATATATATATATATATATATATATATATATATATATATATATATATATATATATATATATATATATATATATATATATATTTTTTTTTTTTTTTTTTTTTTTTTTTTTTAATAAAGATAAATAAATAAAATAATGATAAATAAAATAAAATAAAAAGGTGAATCACAAACAGTTGTTCGCATATTTACTATTCATATCGTGAATCATCTGAACAGGTCATATATTTGATTTTTAAAACAGGCGCTACATATCAACATTTTACAGAATTTTTCCAAGAATTAGGTTATCCACTTTACTTTGGACACACGCCAAACCTTCTGAAGAGCCACCCAGAAAGATTTCCTTTAACTCACTCAGTACGGCCAGTCCTCTCTTCTCCTCTACACAGACCCCTCGGATGTCCAGTGGGTGTCTGAATGACCCAACCTTTAGCTTCCGTCGTCAGAATTGTGGTATTCTTTGTCAACATTCACGTCTTCAGTATAAGAGCCTTCCGCTTGCAATATTTTGATGATGGTAATTGGGGTGAAACGCTGTCAACGTCGTCTCTTTCGCCGTTCGTATGGAGAGAGTTAATTCAATGGGAGCTTCCTCTCACTGGTTTTTTGAGTTCTCAGCTTTATATGGTGAAGTGAGGTTTTGGGCATGGTAGTAGATAAAGGTTGGGGTTGTTCGGGGTTAAAGTAACAATTTTCTGGGATGATTGCAGCCTCAGAATTTTCTTTGGATGCGCCTTGGCTATTTTGTCCGGATATCAGATTGTTTGTCGTGAAAACGACATTAATTTTAGAGAAGAAGTTTCTAAGAAAGAAATGTTCCGCAGAAAACATTCCCTGTTATACTTTATTGATAGAGTTGTTCTCAGTTCCTGATTTACTGTATTTTGTTTGTTTTGCATTGTATCACCCTTTTTTTTTGTAACAACATGTATTATACCTGCACACGGCACCTCCATTTATCAGTTGTTGTTGTTGTTTTTGTTTGTTTTTTTTCCGAATGACTAGCGACCAGACGACTACTCAAGGTTTATTGGAAGGGAAAGACAATTCTGGCGGGCATGAGATTCGATCCTGAGCGCATCGTCACACCAGACAGCACGTGCAGTGTGAGACAGCAGACTGAATGCACCGTCACACAGACCAAAGCACGTGCAATGTGGGACAGCTGACTGAGTGCATTGTCACACCGACCAAAGCACGTGCAATGTGAGACAGCGGACTGAATGCACCGTCACACAGACCAAAGCACGTGCAGTGTGAGACAGCGGACTGAATGCACCGTCACACAGACCAAAGCACGTGCAGTGTGAGACAGCGGACTGAATGCACCGTCACACAGACCAAAGCACGTGCAATGTGAGACAGCGGACTGAATGCACCGTCACACAGACCAAAGCACGTGCAATGTGGGACAGCTGACTGAGTGCATCGTCACACCGGAAAGCACGTGCAATGTGAGACAGCAGACTTAGTGTATCGTCACACCGGACAGCACGTGCAATGTGAGACAGCAGACTGAGTGCATCGTCACACCGACCACAGCACGTGCAATGTTGTGTGTGTGTGTGTGTGTGTGTGTGTAGATACCATAGTTGTTGGCAAAGATGAATTACATATATCATAGCTGTGGGCAAAAATGAGTGAGTTCAGAATATCGAACGGAAATTTCTAAAAGTCCACATTAATCTATTGGAAGTATAACTCTGTACCAAAAAAACACACAAAAAAAAAACACAAAAAAACAAAAACAAAAAACAAACAAAACAAAACGGTATAACCTAGCGCTACTATATAGTTCTGAACAAAGATAACCGATTTGATAATAATAATAATAATAATAATAATAATAATAATAATAATAATAATAATAATAATAATAATAATAATAATAATAGTGTTTATACAGCGCTGAATCTTGCGCAGAGACAAATCTAAGCGCTTTCACACCAGTCATTCACACGCATGCATAACTCTAAAACTGTAGGACCTGAAGACAAGGAAGAGGTAGGGGAGGGAGGCTATCTTGCGAAGATATTAATATCAATATCTGACGGCAATAAATATAAAAAGGTCACAGTAAGCTATTGGAAGTACAGTTCTGTGCACAGTTTTCTGAGTCAATACCTTATCAGAAGAAAATAAATAAATAAAATAAATAAATAAAAAGTCCACAATAGCTTCGCGAAACTTGCTGAAAACTTGCGGGTTTTTTTCCCCTGGAAGCTAAACAGCGCCGACGGGCTTCGCTGCACATAATCAGAAGACATTCTTCAGTCGTTCGAATGTCTCCTGGTGACCTCTATACTGTCCACAGGGTTCTCCCAAGGAGCATTCAGCGACGTTCTCACTCTCTCTCTCTCACGTCAAAACTATCATCTAATATACTCCCAACTCCACCTCGCATAAGTGTAGCATCTTCTCTTCAGTCTTTCACTGTTGGAGGCACTTTTGTTGTTTACATTCATCAGGGATACGTGTCACATAGGCTTTTTTTTTTTGCTGCCGAAGGAGGAATGAATTCATATTCATTGTGCCTAGAGCTCAGTTCAGCATGGGAAGGCGAAGCCCAGTCCTCTCCTTCCGCCGTTTTGACTTCCGTGACCGAAAGTTATATATATACATATACATGCGTGGGTAAGACGAGGAAAATCACACAACAACAACAGCAACAACAGCAACACACACACACACACACACACACACACACACACACACACACACACACACACACGCACTTACTCTCTCCCTCTCCCTCTCTCCCTCTCACACGCGCGCGCACGCACGCTGACCGAACAGAACATCGGTTTTAAAGTAATGAACTGAATCATCCTATTGGTATCTTGGACAGGCTATTCCCAAATGTACGCATAACGTCATGTGTGCAAAACATACGTGCAAGACATACATGTTATATTACATGAATGACATACATGTTAGACTACGTGAATGACATACGCCTTAGGCACACGTGTTACGCATTCCTGTGAGACATACGTGAAAGACAAAACAAATAAAATTGCAGGCCGGAAAAAAAAAACCCAACAACAAAAAATGGGTGGCGCTGTCACTGTAGTGACGCGTTCTCCCTGGGAAGAGCAGCCCAAATTTTACACGGAGAAATCTATTGTGATAAAAAGAATAATACATTAATAATACAAACACAAATAATGCCATACGTGTAATATACACGTGGAAGACATACCTGTTAGACATGCGTGAATGACACACATGTTAGATGTACATGTAAGACATACGTGTTTAGCACACGTGGAAGACATTCGCGTACGACATACGCTTAAGGCCGTGCATGTAAAACATACTTGGGAGACATTTGAAGCAGACGGGCTTTGTTTGTTCGCTTATTTGTTTGCATTTCACTCCCTGGAGCCCATACGCATCAAACGGATTGCTCAATGTTTTATGAGTGTACGGTCATGTGCATGATTAAATTTTTTAAAGTTTCACTTGCATGTTCCTGGTCTTCAATAATTGCATATACCAGTCACCAAGAAGAAGAAGAAGAAACAGCCGAACGGTTAAAGCGTTGGACTTTCAATCTGAGGGTCCCGGGTTCGAATCACGGTGACGACGCCTGGTGGGGAAAGGGTGTAGATTTTTCCGATCTCCCAGGTCAACATACGTACAGACCTGTCAGTGCATGAACCCCCTTCGTGTGTATACGCAAGCAGAAGATCAAATACGCACGTTAAAGATCCTGTAATCCTTGTCAGCGTTCGGTGGGTTATAGAAACAAGAACATACACAACATGCACACCCAGGAAAGCGGAGTATGGCTGCCTACATGGCGGGTTAAAAACGGTCATACACGTAAAGCCCACTTACGTATAAACGAGTGAACGTGGGAGTTGCAGCCCACAAACGAAGAAGAAGAAGAAAAAGAAGAAGAAGACAACGGCCATACTGACGAAATAATCAAGGAAACACGTTGTTCTTATTGTTATGTATCTATCTACACCATTAACGTTTTTTGTTATTGTGTTGTTGTTTTTTGGGTTTTTTTCTCCATCACTGCGACACGTACTTACAGGGACACAAAAGAGATGTATCCTCTGAGGCAGCCTTCTGTGTCCCCGTATCTATATGTCTCAGTGGAGTATGTAGACAGCCCTTTGTCTCCCTGTGTCTATGTGTCTCAGTGGAGTATGTAGACAGCCCTGTGTCTCCCTGTGTCTATGTGTCTCAGTGGAGTATGTAGACAGCCCTGTGTCTCCCTGTGTCTATGTGTCTCAGTGGAGTATGTAGACAGCCCTTTGTCTCCCTGTGTCTATGTGTATCAGTGGAGTATGTAGACAGCCCTGTGTCTCCCTGTGTCTATGTGTCTCAGT
>NC_134890.1:23586204-23598704 GCF_041734735.1 Babylonia areolata | reverse complement strand
CATACAAATGCAAATACAATACAAATCCTGCTGCATCGCACAGAAAAGAGAAAAGGACGGCTGTGTTTTCTTCGACTCAATACCCTGTGCTGAGCTAGTTATCTCCCCCTCTCTTTTCTTTCCTTTTCATAAATCCACACAGGTTCAAAATCATTTTGATCCAGGAAATCCGATTTGGGTACATAGAGACACAAGGGAAAAACAGGCGTCGACGTGAAATCGCACGTTGCACCGCTTACACGATCATGTGGCAGGCTTTTTTCAGTCCAGCTAGTCTGTGCGCAAAATGAAATTCAACCACATATATTCATCAGAGAAGTGCTATACGTCAATCACTCCCAGAAACGAAAAGATCTCCTGGAAGCGCACAGAGCTTCAAGAAAAAGTGAATATGCGCTATAGCAAAACATCTTAATACAATA
Source organism: Babylonia areolata (assembly GCF_041734735.1). Taxonomy (NCBI): domain Eukaryota; kingdom Metazoa; phylum Mollusca; class Gastropoda; order Neogastropoda; family Buccinidae; genus Babylonia; species Babylonia areolata. The sequence goes on along the minus strand of NC_134890.1, from coordinate 23,598,282 downwards.
AACAAATAACCGTCACAGGAAGATTCACCAAGGAAGGACGTGATACCGGCCGGACCAGCATCAAAGACGATAAAGTCATAGATCTAAGATGCCAACACGCTACCCAGCCATCTCCATCGAAGGCACTGCACGTGAGGGTGTTAAGCTCTTCAGTAACTTGGGGCTTCGCTATCTCCAGCATATGATGTTTCTCCTCGATGCTGACTGAAAAGTCAGATTCTGAAAGGCTGTCCCAGTCATGGGAAGAGGGATTACCAACAAACCTTTGCAGAACAAGAGTCTCACGGAAAGTAACTACGCTGATTTGTGTGTGTGTGTGTGTGTGTGTGTGTGTGTGTGTGTGTGTGTGTGTGTGTGTGTGTGTGTGCGAGCGCTCGCGCGTGTGTGTGAACGAGGTACTGACAGGTACTGATACACACTGGAAAAGTCAAATGAAAGAAGCAACAACAACAAACAAACAAATTCGAATGAAAAACACAGGCTGCCACCGCTCTAGCTCTGTTAACGTTAAAACTGTCGCTCCATCAGTTGAAAGTTAAGCCACAATTGTCGTGAAGGCTAAAACCACAACTGTCAGCCAGCTAGCTAACTGGTTGGTTTATGATGTAACATTGTTATCAAAATGTATATTTACCTGGTTCACGTACCGTTACCATAATATTTTAAAATTCCCATTCAAACTGACACGGTCAGTTGCCCACCGATAAATCTTTACCCTGAAAGTATGTGCGTGCGCTGCAGATCAGACGTTGCATCATATCCCTCTGACATCATGGACTTAACATTGGTGTCGCGCGGTGATGATGTCACGGCCATGACTGACGTGTCTGAGGCATCAAGTCTGGTGAATATGACGTCAGGAGACACGCCGAGGACCAGAGAAGCGGTGCCGTCCGGGGTAGAGACGTGGAAAAGTCACCCCCAGGCTCAGATAGCCTCCTTCATCTACAGCTACCATCCCAGGCTTTTTGTGGCCATTGGCTTTCCAGGAAATTTACTTAGGTAAGTTGCGATTCATGGGTAAATGAGTATGTCAGTATTCTTCTTCATTCCTGGGCTGCAACTCCCACGTTCACTCGTATGTACACGAGTGGGTTTTTACGTGTGTTTTTTGTTTTTGTTTTTTTTTTTGTTTGTTTGTTTGTTTTTTTTTTGTTTTTTTTTGTTTGTTTGTTTGTTGTTGTTGTTTTGTTGGTTTTTTTTTTTTTTTTGTGTGTGTGTGTGTGTGTGTGTGTGTGTGTGTGTGTGTGTGTGTGTGTGTGTGTGTGTGTGTGTGTGTGTGTTTATCCCTCCATGTTAGCAGCCATACTCCGTTTTCGGGTGTGTGCATGTTGGGTATGTTCTTGTTTCCACAACTCACCGAACGCTGGCATGGATGACAAAATCTTTAGACATGCTTCTTTGATCTTCTGCGTGCGTATACACACGAACGGGGTTCAGGCACAAGCAGGTCTACACATATGTTGACCTGGGAGATCGGAAAAATCTCCACCCTTTACCCACCAGGCGCCGTTACCGAGATTCGAACCCGGGACCCTCAGATTGAAGGTCCAGTGCTTTAACCACTCGGCTATTGCGGACATTACATCAGTCTGTCGGTCTGATTGCCGGTGTTATATCCCAGAATAGCCCCCATTCCTAAGTTAACTCCACGGGGTTATTTTGAGGAAATCCTGAAATTACCACACACCCTTGTGTTTATTACTTTATCAAGTTGTTTAGAAAGCACACATGAGCATGTCACCTGTTTAAAAACAGGTAGAGTTTATTGTAGGCAGCCCGCAGCATACTCTACTCCAGTGGAGCCAGTTGCATAGCTCGGACGGAAGAGCCAAGTATGGTCGTAACCCGATACTAACTGTGTATAGTATGGAACTGACCAATGGCGTAGTTCAGTCAACGTAGGCATTTAGTCACGTGTAACTGTCAAAAAGTTAGAACCAAGCAATGCAACTGGCTCCAGGACACCAAAGCACTCCATGATCAGTTAATGCGAGCAGGGATAATATGTTCGATTCCAACAAACGGGGCCAATACCAGCTTGACTCCATACGAACACAAGTGGGGCTCATTGAGTGCCAGCCCAAAATATAACTCCATGGGCAGCCAATTTAGGGCAGTAATACTGACCCCGGAAATAACTCCCATTGGGTACTTTTGGGGACATTGGATGGAGTCATTGTAATTCTGCTGCAAACTGCCCCCCTAAAAAAAATAAATAAATAAATAAAATAAAATAAAGGTTTCAGTGCGTGTCATAGCATACACGTTTTTGAAAGAAAAAACAAAATCCATGGGAAAGGGGGTGGAGGAGGGGGGGGGGGGGGTAGAGTGCACATGAAGTATGTTTGTATTTGTATTTGTAATTTGTATTATTCTTTTGTCACAACAGATTTCTCTGTGTGAAATTCGGCCTGCTCACCCAAGGAAAGCGCGTCGCTGCACTACAGCGCCACCCTTTTTTTTTGTTGGTATCTTTTTCCACCCTGACTCTGATTGAGTGCCATAGTACTAATGTATCACGTACGTATATAGTGACGTCACTGATGACGTCATCTGAAGAAGGGGAAATAACTCTGGGAGGCTGGAATTTCACACAGTTTATTATCTAGACTGGTATGTATATCTCCAGATCGTTTTCTCAGTTTTAGGCTGAGTGTTTTTGGATAATGACTTATGACTTGAAACACTAACTCCACTGTTTTGTTCCCCTGTTCCCACGGCACTGAAGGGGTTTTAAGTCCTTGGGTGAGCTGTGTCAACTAATCGACCCGCGTCCATGTATACAGTCTCTTGCGAGCTTGGATGGACTGTCTTCACTGCGACACCTCCATTCTCACATGAGATTAGTAATTCTGGGTCCCTGTAAGAACCCTGCAATACTCCCTCTCAGGGATGCGCTTTTCACCCTGTGGATGATTGGTAAAGACAGATCTCTTCTTCTTCTTCGTCTTCTTCGTTCGTGGGCTGTAACTCCCCACGGTCACTTGTATGTACACGAGTGGGTTTTTACGTGTATGACCGTTTCTACCCCGCCATGTGGGCACTCATACTCCGTTTTCGAGAGTTTGCATGCCAGGTATGTTCTTGTTTCCATAACCCACCGAACGCTGACATGGATTACAGGATCTTTAACGTGCATATTTGATCTTCTGCTTGCGTATGCACACGAAGGGGATTCATGTGCTAGAAGGTCTGCACATAATTATGTTGACCTGGGAGATCGGAAAAAAAAACTCCACCCTTTGCCCACCAGTCGCCGTTACCGAGATTCGAACCCAGGATCCTCAGATTGAAAGTCCAACGGTTTAACCACTCGGCTATTGCGACCGTCAGTAAGATCAGTAATTATGGGTACATGTAAGAACCATGTAATACTCACCTAGGGGACGTGCCCTTTAGCCTGGGAATGACTGGTTAACAAGACAGATCTCCATTCCATCGCTGGTGAAGTTGAAACTAGAATAAAATGCACAGTTGTTACTCCACCATGTGTTCGGTCATAGTGGGCAGGAAGAACGTTTAAGAAGCCAGAGACTGCAGGTCTCAGACAAAACGTCAGCAAAAACGGGTCTTCCTGGACCTCGGGCATAATAAGCGTCGGCCTTGAGGTAACGCGTCCACCTAGGAAGCGAGAGAATATAAGTGCACTGGTTCGAATCCCGGCACAGTCGCAAGTATTTTTTCCACTCCACTAGATCTTGAGTGGTGGTCTGGGCGCTAGTCATTCGGATGAGACGATAAATCGAGGTCCTGTGTGCAGCATGCATGTAGCACACATAAAAGAAACCACGGCAACAAAGAGGTTGTCCTTGGAAAAAAAAAAAAACTAAGTAGAAACCCACTTCGATTGCAAAACAACAACAAACTGCAGGCAGGAAAAAAATACAACAAAAATGGGTTGCGCTCTCAGTATAGCGACACGCTCTTCCTAGGGGGAGCCGCCCGAATTTCACACAGAGAAATCTGGTGTGACAGAAAGAGTAATAAAATACAATACAATTCAATACAATACTTGTCTTTTCAATGACATATGTCTATAACAGCAAGTATCGTGTTGAGTTTACCTTGACAACGGTAAAGATACCTGTCTTTGCAATGACATTATAATAATGTCTGCAACAGCAAGTGTCGTGCTGAGTATACCTTGGCAATGGTAGCGATACCTGTCTTTTGCAATGACATTATAATAATGTCTGTAACAGTAAGTATCGTGCCGAGTATACCTTGGCAATGATAACGATACCTGTCTATGCAATGGTAAATGTAACAGCAAGTATCGTGCTGTGTGTACCTTGGCAATGGTAAAGATACCAGTCTTTGCAATGACATTATAATAATGTCTGTAACAGGAAGTGTCGTGCTGAGTGTACTTTGGCAATGGTAACGATACCTGTCTGTTTAATGACATTATATGTCTATAACAGCAAGTATCATATCATGCTGAGTGTACCTTGGGACTGGTAACGATACCTGTCTTTTCAATGACATTTTATACCTATAACAGCAGGTATCGTGCTGAGTTTACCTTGACAATGGTAAAGATACCTGTCTTTGCAATGACATTATAATAATGTCTGTAAGTGCAAGTAACGTGCTGAGAATAACTTGCCAATGGTAAAGATACCTGTCTTTGCAATGACATTATAATAATGTCTGTAACAGCAAGTATCGTGCCGAGTGTACCTTGGCAATGGTAAAGATACCTGTCTTTTCAATGACAGTATATGTCTATAACAGCAAGTATCACGCTGAGTTTACCTTGACAATGGTAAAGATACCTGTCTTTGCAATGACATTATAATAATGTCTGTAACAGCACGTAACCTGCTGGGAAAACTCTGGCAATGGTAAAGATACCTGTCTTTTCAATGACATTATAACAATGTTTGTAACAGCAAGGATCGTCATGAGTGTACTTTGGCAATGGTAAAGATACCTGTCTTTGCAATGACATTATAATAATGTCTGCAACAGCAAGTGTCGTGCTGAGTATACCTTGGCAATGGTAGCGATACCTGTCTTTTGCAATGACATTATAATAATGTCTGTAACAGTAAGTATCGTGCCGAGTATACCTTGGCAATGATAACGATACCTGTCTATGCAATGGTAAATGTAACAGCAAGTATCGTGCTGTGTGTACCTTGGCAATGGTAAGGTTACCTGTCTATGCAATGACATTATAATAATGTCTGTAACAGCAAGTATCATGCTGAGTATACCTTGGCAATGGTAACGATACCTGTCTTTTGCAATGACATTATAATAATGTCTGTAACAGCAAGTATCGTGCTGAGTGTACCTTGGCAATGGTAACGATACCTGTCTAATGCAATGACATTATATATCTGTAACAGCAAGTAACGTGCTGAGAATACCTTGGCAATGGTAAAGATACCTGTCTTTTCAATGACATTATAATAATGTTTGTAACAGCAAGGATTGTCATGAGTGTACTTTGGCGATGGTAAGGGAATGGTAACTATGCGTGTCTTTTCAATGACATTATATGTCTGTAAGAGCAAGGTGCGTGCATGGTGTGTGCATCTGATAACAGTACATTGCTCGAATATAGAGCATACAATGGGCTCTAAGCGCCTCACATGAGACAATACATATACAATAATAGTGCCCTATACCACTATATACACTAATGCAGTACTACAAATTGCAGATGTGAATAATCGTAGGAAAAAAGGCACAATATACACCTTACACACACACACACACACACACACACACACACACACACACACACACACACACACACACACACACACACACACACACACACACACACACACACACACACACACACACACACACACACACACACACACACACACACACACAGTGAGAGAGCGAGCAAACACCAACCCACAAGCACACGAACCACGGGAATATACACCAATGGACGAGGGGACACAGGGGGAAGAGTGCAGAGGGTGGGACGAGACATACAAGGGACTATGCTCCGTCACATCGAAAGGCCATTAATTTTCTCCTAATAAGCCGGGTCCAATGCATTGATTTTCTTTTTCTACACTTGTGTGTTTTCGGTCAGTCTGATCACCATACTGAGAATGAAGCCTCGATCCAGACCGTCCATCTACGTGGCCGTGTTGGCCGTCACGGACACCTTGTGTCTCACCTGTGACATTCTGGACTCAGAGTTCACCCGCTATGATGTGGCTATGGGGAACGTCGGCTGCAAGCTTCTGACCTTCACTGCCCATCTCTCCGTCATGTACGCCAGTGGGACTTTGGTCATGATGAATGTAAGTTCAAAACTACTACTACCACTACTACTAGTATTCATATAGCACTGAATCTTGTGCAGAGACAAATCAAAGCGCTTTCACACCAGTCATTCACACGCATGCATAACCCTAAAACTGAAGAAACTGAAGACAAGGAAGAGGCAGGGGAGGGAGGCTATCTTGGGAATAGGTGGGTCTTAAGACCAGAAAGAAAGAAGAGCTCATTTCGGAGACCTAAGGAAGCGAAAGAGAAAGTTCATTCCAAATGCAAGGTCCAGAGACAGAGAAAGAACGGTGTCCAACAGTGAAGTGTTTGAATCTGGGTATGCACAGAGTGGATCCGAGGCCGAATCAGTTAGAATCAGAATGGTAGACCACCTAGAAGAAGAAGAAGCAGAAGAAGAAGAATGAGGAGGAGGAGGAGATGGAGGTGGAAGAGGAGAAGGAGGAGGAACAACAAGAACAACAAGAACAACAAGCACAATGAGAAGAAGAAGAAGAAGAAGAAGAAGAAGAAGAAGAAGTTTCAGTTTCAGTAGCTCAAGGAGGCGTCACTGCGTTCGGACAAATCCATATACGCTACACCACATCTGCCAAGCAGATGCCTGACTAGCAGCGTAACCCAACCAACTTGAAGAAGAAGAAGAAAAGCAAAAAACACAAGAGAGGCAAGGCCTTCAAGACTCACTTGTGATAAATTAAGTCCCCTAGCATTAATTACAGAGTAATTTCCCTTTTTTACTATCTGCACCAAAACGTTTGCAAAATAAATAAAAATTCCATGCTTAGCAAAAGAAGCTCCTGTTTGAACAAAAAATGATAATAATGACTCCTCTTGTTGTTGTGTCAGAATAAGAGGTCAAAGTGCCAAGTTTAGAGAATACAAAAAATATAAATATAACAGTAAATGCAGTTTGCATATAATTAGGCTTCTTTTTTATTTTTTTGTGCCCATCCCAGAGGTTCAATATTGTTTTAAACAAGATGACTGGAAAGAACTGAATTTTTCCTATCTTTATGCCAAATGTGGTGTCAACTGACAAAGTATTTGCAGAGAAAATGTCAATGTTAAAGTTTACCACGGACACACACACACACACACACACACACACACACACACAGAGAGAGAGAGAGAGAGAGAGAGAGAGAGAGAGAGAGAGAGAGAGAGAGAGAGAGAGAGAGAGAGAGAGAGAGAGAACCGAACACCGGGTTAAAACATAGACTCACTTTGTTTACACAAGTGAGTCAAAAAACAGAAACAGACAAACCACAACAACAACTTGAACAAGTGTAACAATCACACCTTTACACCCTCCATCTTGTGTTGAGTATATGTCATCTACTTAATATTTTGTACCCACAATATAATGCGGGATATAAGTTATAACGATAGCTCGCATTGTTACTTGATCAATAAATTAAAACCAAACTTCGCATAACGTAAAATAATCTGTTTAATTAGTTCATCATTCATTTTCTCAATGCAAGCTTATATAATAGTCAAATTAATGCTACCAATGGCGTCTAATTTCAACCACCAAGTGTCTGATGAAACCGAGTTCACAAGCCATTCTTGACATTGTCCCTTAAAATTGTCGTCATCATCATCATCATCATCATCATCACCATCACCACCACCACCACCACCACCACCGCTACCACCACCACCATCACCACCACCATCATCATCATCATCATCATCATCATTCATTATCACCATCATTATTATCGTCACCATCATCATCATCATAATCATCATAATCATCACCGCCATCATCATCATCATCATCATCATCACTACGACTTCGACCATTACCATCATCATCACCCTTATCATCACCATCAGCAATATCATCATTATCATCACGAGCACCACCACCACCACCACCACCACCATCATCATCATCATCATGAGCAGCAGCAGCATCGTTATCATTGTTGTCAGGTGGTAGTCGTCACACGTGTGCAGGTGGAGAGGTTCCTGGCGGTGTGGATGCCCCTGAAGGTGGGCACGCTGTGCACAGACAGGACTCTGGCCCTGGCCCTGGGCCTGGTCCTCTTTGGCTTCATGGCCCTCAACTCCTTCCACCTGGTCGCTGTCAGCGGCCTCAAGTTGAAGGGGACATTCGGGTGCTCCTACAAGGAAGGTATGGGGACGGGTGTAGGGGATGGATGGATGGTTAGAGGGATGGAGGGAGGGGTGGGTGGGTGGATGGGATTTAGACAAATGAGTGGAGGAATCGGATGAGTGTGTCGGTGGGTGAGTAGCTGGCTGGCTGGGTGGGTGGAAGGGTGGATGGATGGCTGGGTGGGTGAAATTTAGATAGATGAGTGGAAGAGTAGGGTCGGTGGTATGGATGGATGGATGGAGGGAGGGAGGGAGGAATAGATGGGTGAAATTTAGACAGATGAGTGGAAGAGTTGGGTCGGTTGGATGGATTGAGGGAGGGAGGGGGGAGGGATGCTATTAGCGGCCTGAAGTCAAATGGCACCTTCGGGTGTTCCTACAAGGAGAGTATGGGGACGGGTGCATGGATGGATGGATGGATGGATGGGTGGAATTTAGACAGAGGAGTGGAAGAGTTGGGTCGGAGTGATGGATGGATGGATGGGTGGAGGGATGCTGTCAGCGGCCTCGAGTTAAATGGTACCTTTGGGTGCTCCTACAAGGAGGGTATTGGGACGAGTGCATGGATGGATGGATAGGTGGGTGGGAGGGAGGGAGGTAATGAAAGAGTGAGGGGGAGATGGGATTTAGATATATGGGATTTAGACCAGTGAGTGAAAGTTTGTTCAGCATGATGGATGAATGGATGGATGGATGGATGGATGGACATTAGACAGATGAGGGGAGGAGTTGAATCGACGTGATGGATGGATGGATGCTGTCAGCGGCCTCAAGTTGAAGGGTACATTCGGGTACCACAAGGAGAGTATGGGGACTGGTGCATAAACGGAGAGAGAATGGGAGGGATGGGATTTAGACAAATGAATGAAAGAGTTTGTTCGTCGTGATGGCTGGATGGCTGGGTGGACATGGTAAATAGGTAGATGAAATTTACTTGAGGCATCTGGATCGAGATGTCCGGCAAATGAACGCGCAGAATGGATACTATCTGCTCGGTGGGTTGTCTGGATACCTGCGTAATTCAATGACTGATTGGATCATTGGTTTGGTCATCATCGTCGTTGTCATCGCCGTTGTGATGATGACAAAGATGTTGATGGTGATGATGATTATGATGATGGTGATGAGGACAACGACGACGACGATGATGATGATTATGATGCTGATGCTGATGTTAGTTTACTTTATCTATGATTTTTGTGTTGATTGCAGAGTATCATTATTTCAAAGAATACGTGTGGGCTTACGTGGGAGCCCTGTTCTACGCCTTGCTGCCATGCATACTGCTCATCATCTTCAACATCCTTATTGTCCTCGGCATCAAACGGGCCGGCCACGTCCAGAGGCAACTGACTGAAGGTAGGGAGGGAGGGGGGTGGTGACCCCCCCCCCCCCCCACACACACACACATACACACACACACACACACACTGGTACGAATGAACGCGTGGGTACGTGATTATATGCAAGAAGGAAATGACAAATATGGGCAGAGGAGGAGGAGGAGGAAGGGATGGTAATATTTGTTAAAGCGGATCTGACGAGTTCGTCTTTAAGTTGCTGATATTGTTGTTGTTGTTGTTGTTGTTGTTGCTGTTGTTGCTGGGTAGACGAGCCAGTGAGGAGTCATGCAATCAGCTGAATGACAGTGTCCGTTTCCGTTTCTCGAGGAGACGTCACTACGTTCGGACAAACCCATTATACGCCACATCACATTTGCTAGGTGCTAGATGCCTGACACCAGCAATAACCCAACGCGCTTAGTCAGGCCTTGAGTGCGTGCTAATATATTTGTGTACCTATCAGAGTGGAATTCTTTTTTTCTTTTTGTTTCTTTTTTTTGCATAATTTTGCCAGATGACAACGCTCTCGTTGCCCTAGGTTCTTTTTCAGTGCGCCAAGTGCAGTGCTGCACACGGTTGGCATCTCGGTTTATCGTCTCATCCCAAAAGAATAGACACTCAGTTTGATTTTCCAGTCAAACTTGGCTTGGGGAGAAAGTGCGAGACCGGGATTCGAACCCACACCCTCACGGACTCTCTGTATTGACAGCTGAACGTCTTAACCATTCTGCCACCTTCCTCCATCACTGACAGAGCAGCGGAAGCAGCAGTTCATACTGACCAGCTGACCATCACTCATCGTGACTTGGTCCAGCTAGCGTTCAACAGGAACGGCTGGGGAAAAGACAAAATGACTGCAGGATTCTTCAAACACAAAAAACTAAAGTTTATAAAAAAAACCTTTTGGGTGGTAGTTTGTTTTGACACGACGTTTCGGACCATAGGCCCGTTGTCAAGTGATGAGAAGAGGACAGTGTGAATAGGAAAGCCTATGTAGTGAAAGTAGTGAGATGTCATCACCCTTTCCTCACATGGGCTTTCCTATTCACACTGTCCTCTTCACATCACTTGACAACGGGCCTATGGTCCGAAACGTCGTGTCAAAACAAAGAGGATTCAACTACCACCCAAAAGGTTTTTATAAACTTTAGTTTTTTGGCTGGGGAGAAGTCATCAGGCGTGCTATGGCCGACCTTGCTTGAAGACTCCAGGAGGGAAGCTGTGGAGGAAAGAAGAAGAAGAAGAAGAAGACGGAAAGGAAAAAGAGAAGAAGAGTGATGAGTAGAAGGACGGGTAGGAGGGGGCGAAGAAGAAGAAGAAGAAGAAGAAGAAGAAGAAGAAGAATGACGAGGAGGAGGAGGTGGAGGAGGAGGAGAAGAAGAAGAAGAAGAAGAAGAAGAATGACGAGGAGGAGGAGGAGATGGAGGTGGAGGAGGAGGAGGAGGAGGAGGAGAAGAAGAAGAAGAAGAAGAAGAAGAAGAAGAAGAAGAAGAAGAAGAAGAAGAAGAAGATATGGAAATAGTTATGTCGCAGCCTCCCTTCCTTCGCAAGACGGGTCCGGTGGTCAAATGGTTAAAGCGCTGGAATATCGCCCGAGTTTCCAAAGTTCGATCCCTTTCGCACATGTGTGCGTCAAGGGTGGAGATTTTTTTTTTTTTTTTTCCGATCTTCCATATCCACACATGTGCAGACCTGCTAGTGCCCGAACCCCTTTCGTATGTATACGCACGCAGAAGATCAAATACGCACGTTAGAAATCTTGTAATCCATGTGAGCGGTCGGTGAGTTATGGAAACATGGACGTGTCCAGCATATACACCTTATGCTGGTCTGCCTTCTGCTTTATTGTCACGTTTTCAGATAATTTTGTTCAATGCTGCAAAAATCATTTTCAGATAGTCAAAAAAAAAAAAAAAAAAAAAAAGGTTTACGTTACCCCACTCTTACGTCAACTTCATTGGTTACCCAGCTAGTACAGACCCAATACAGAATTCAGTATAAAACTGTCATAAGGGCTTATCGCCACTTCGAAGAATTTCTCCCATCTTATGTGGAGTGATGGCCTAGAGGTAACGCGTCCGCTTAGGAAGTGAGAGAATCTGAGCACGCTGGTTCGAATCACGGCTCACTCGGCAATATTTTCTCCCCCTCCACTAGACCTTGAGTGGAGGTCTGGACGCTAGTCATTCGGATGAGACGATAAACCGAGGTCCCGTGTGTGTGTGTGTGTGTGTGTGTGTGTGTGTGTGTGTGTGTGTGTGTGTGTGTGTGTGTGTGTGTGTGTGTGTGTGTGTGTGTGTGTGTGTGTGTGTGTGAAATCTATTGAACGACACAGGAAACGAAT
>NC_134890.1:23573704-23576204 GCF_041734735.1 Babylonia areolata | reverse complement strand
ACCACCACCACGACAACAACAACAGCAACAACAACAACAAACGTTAACAACAACATCGTTTTTATTTTATTTTATTTTATTTTATTTTTTCAAGTGAAACAGATTCGGTGAGGTGTTGTTTCATACAACACTCTGCATTACAACAATGAGATGATACGAGTAAACACAACATCATGAAAAAGAAAGAAACAAACAAAAAACCAGCAACGGAGCAATCGGTAATAACAATTTCCGCTTCATGTCCACTTCCTGCGTTTCAATTTCCCTTTCACCATCTGCCTTTTCTGCCTGCTTTCTTGCAAGACTTTAAAACGTAGTTCTTTGATCTCCGTCTGTTTCCCTGTTCTTTAGTTAGCTGATCGTGTCAGGCATTTGCCTGAAGAAGAGGCTGTGTGGCTCGATCGATACGTCACCTCTGTTATCCCATTTTAGTCGACTTTTACCAGTGTTCTTTTAGTCTACCTCTTACTATTGATAGTGTGGCGTTTACCGGGTTTGAAGCATTTTTTTCCCCTTTTTTTGTGCTTTTCAGTATGTTGTTGTTCGAGCGTTCACCCATGCTGTTCTCTCTTGCGAGTCGTCTCAACTTCAGATGCTTTCCTTCACACACACACACACACACACACACACACACACACACACACACACAAACAACAACAACAACAACAACCACACACACACACACACACACACACACACACACACACACACACACAACCTTGCTCTAACTTCACCATGAACATTCTATACTCTGGCCCATTCTACGTGTTTCATCGTGAGACATTTCTCCACCCTTTACCCACCAGGCGCCGTTACTGAGATTCGAACTCTGGACCCTCAGATTGAAAGTCCAACGCTTTAATTAACCACCCGGCTACTGCGCCCGTCAAACAGTATCAAGATGCCTGAACTGACCTGGAGCACTTCCCACACAGCCACCGGACGTCTGCGGGTGACAATGGGAGTCCTTGTAGTCCTCAAGGAAATGAAACGTTTTCAGCATCATGTTCAAGTTTCAACGAGGTGTCAAAGCATGCGCGGACGTACCCATGTACGCTGTGTCACACACGTTTTAGATATATAAAGAAGTAAATAGACAAACAAACAAACAAATAAATAGATAAATAAATAAAAACACCACCAACAGGAAACTCGAAAAGGATTAAAGCGTGTTCTTTCCTAGTGTGATTGACTGTCTCTTGCAGTTCGTGTAGCTCACACACGACCCAATATATTTTTTTTTCTTTAATGTGTTATGCTCACTTCAATGTGTTATACTCACATCCATGTGTTAGGTTCATTTTCAATGTGTTATGCTCACTTCCATGTGTTAGGCTCACTTTCAATGTGCTATGCTCACTTCAATGTGCTAGGCTCACTTCCATATGTTAGGCTCACTTTCAATGTGTTATGCTCGCTTCAATGTGCTAGGCTCACTTTCAATGTGCTATGCTCACTTCCATGTGTTAGGCTCACTTTCAATGTGTTATGCTCACTTCCATGTGTTAGGCTCACTTTCAATGTGTTATGCTCACTTCCATGTGTTAGGCTCACTTTCAATGTGTTATGCTCACTTCCATGTGTTAGGCTCACTTTCAATGTGCTATGCTCACTTCCATGTGTTAGGCTCACTTTCAATGTGCTATGCTCACTTCCATGTGTTAGGCTCACTTTCAATGTCTATGCTCACTTCCATGTGTTATCCTCACTTTCAATGTGCTATGCTCACTTCCATGTGTTAGGCTCACTTTCAATGTGTTATGCTCACTTCCATGTGTTAGGCTCACTTTCAATGTGCTATGCTCACTTCCATATGTTAGGCTCACTTTCAATGTGTTATGCTCGCTTCAATGTGCTAGGCTCACTTTCAATGTGTTCTGATCACTGCAAGTATTGTGGTCACTTCAATGTGTAATGGCCAGTTCAATGTATTATGTCTGCATCAAAGTGTTATGGTCACTTCCATGTGTTTTGTTTACTTCAATGTGTTATGCTCACTTCAATTTTTTAGGCTCACTTCAATGTGTTATGCTGACTTCCATGTGTTGCGCTCAATTCCATCCCATGTTTATGCTGACTTCCATGTGTTGCGCTCAATTCCATGTTTAGGCTCACTTCAATGTGTTGTGTTAACTTCGACGGGTAAAAAACCCCCAAAAAACCACTTTGACGTGTTAGCCTCACTTCAATGTGATAGCCTCACTTCAGTGTGTTAGCCTCACTTCAGTGTGTTATTCTCGCTTCAATGTGTTAGCCTCACTTCAGTGTGTTATTCTCGCTTCAATGTGTTAGCCTCACTTCAGTGTGTTATTCTCGCTTCAATGTGTTAGCCTCACTTCAGTGTGTTATTCTCGCTTCAATGCGTTAGCCTCGCTTCAGTGTGTTATTCTCGCTTTAATGTGTTAGCCTCACTTCAGTGTGTTATTCTCGCTTAATGCGTTAGCCTCACTTCAGTGTGTTATTCTCGCTTTAATGCGTTAGCCTCACTTCAGTGTGTAAT
>NC_134890.1:23528704-23533704 GCF_041734735.1 Babylonia areolata | reverse complement strand
GATATTTTCATGCTCCTATCTATTTTGATTATTTTTCAAGTTCCTATCACACTTATGTGTATTTGACTGTGCTTTCATATCTGTGAAACTGTATGTTTGGTGCATATCTGTTATGCATGTGTTGGTGTATGTGTGAATGTGTGTCTTCATGTTTTACATTTATTTGCTTATTTATCATCATTGTTGTCTTATTTATTTATTTATTTATTTATTTATTTATTTATTTATTATTATTATTATTATTATTATTATTATTATTATTATTATTATTATTATTATTATTACTACTACTACTACTACTACTACTACTACTACTACTACTACTACTACTACTACTACTACTACTACTACCCCTTTTTATATATTATGATTATTTATTTATTTATTTATCTACTTATTTATGTACGCTTATCTGTTATTTATTCACCTTTTTTTTTTTCTCAAGGCCTGACTAAGCGCGTTGGGTTATGCTGCTGGTCAGGCATCTGCTTGGCAGATGTGGTGTAGCGTATATGGATTTGTCCGAACGCAGTGACGCCTCCTTGAGCTACTGAAACTGAAACTGAAACTATCACACAAACAAGCAAATCCAAGTGCAGTCCTTACCGATAACATTAGCATTTCCATTTGCTGGTTGTGCCTTTTTTTTTCCTTCTTCGTCTTCTTCTTCTCATGTATGTATTCATGTGTTGTTGTATGCATTGATCAGTGTGAGGCACTTGGATTGATTGATAGATTGATATGGATACTTATAAAGCGCCTACCTTCGGTGTACAGATCAGTATTTACGTGGCTAATCATCTTAATGCACGTTTTTTTGTTTTTTGTTTTTGTTGTTGTTGTTGTTGTTGTTGTTGTTGTATTTTTTTAGGTTGTTTGTTTGTTTTTGTTTTGTTTTGTTTTGTTTTTGTAAAGAGCAAAGTGGCTTTAGTGGAGAAAAAGGACATTTATCCCAAATAATCGAGCAATGGCTGAGATGAGACTGGATATAAGCAAAGTAAAACACACGTCTAGAATGATTATCAAGAAAGTGTTTGATCTGTGACAATTGGAATACACTAGATGATACTTGTTTTATAAGGCAATGAATATGTTCCTTCCACAAAATATTTTTGATCATCATTAATAATGCCTAATAGCATTGATTGATTGATTGATATGGATACTTATATAGCGCCTATCTTCTTTCGGAGACCAAGCTCTGAGCGCTTTACTGACACGGGGTCATTTGCACAACAGGCTGCCTACCTGGGTAGAGAGCTGACTGATGGCTGCCACTGGACGCTGATCGTTCGTTTTTCTGTGTCATTCAATCAGATTTCAGGCACGCACACATACACACTCAGACAAACATATAACATTGTACGTGTATGACCGTTTTGTATATTTGCCCCGCCATGCAGGCAGCCATACTCAGTTTTAAGGAGCGTGCATGCTCGGTATAACCATAACCTACCGAACGCTGACATTGATTACAGGATCTTTAACGTGTGTATTTGATCTTCTGCGTGCGTATGCATACGAAGGGGTTTCAGGCACTAGCAGGTCTGCACATAATGTTGACCAAGGAGATCGGAAAAATCTCCACCTGTTACCTACCAGGCGCCGTCACCGAGATTCGAACCCGGGACCCTCAGATTGAAAGTCCAAGGCTTTAAACATTCGGCTAACCCCATAATATGCTTCATCTTCTTCTTCTCATTATTATTATTATTATTATTATTATTATTATTATTATTATTATTATTATCATTGTTGTTGTTGTTGTTGCGGTTGCTGTTGTTGTTGTTGTTGTTGTCGTCGTCGTCATCATCATCTTCATAATTCTTGTCATTATCATTATCATTGTCATGACCTGGGTGTGGCCCAGCCCCCTTAGAGTGTAAGGAGTGAAGGGATGAAACACGTGACTGAGGGGGGGGGGGGGGGGCTTCTTCTCTGAGGACCTTGTAATGTCCAGCTCTGCCGAGAGTTTCTTATCACTCATCATCACCATCTTCATTATCATCATCTTTATTATCATTATTATCATCTTCCTCCTCCTCATTATTATCATTGTCTGCTCTCCTTCGATGTTTCATCAGCCAGGTTCGTTGATGGAAAGCATAAAAGAACCTTGCACCCTGTGGGCAATAGGAAAGATGGAAATCGACACATCTGTAATTAATAGAGAGAGAGAGACAAAGAGAGAAGTAGAGAGAGAGGGGGGAGAGAAAGGGGGATAGAGGGAGAGAGAGAGAGAGAGAGAGAGAGAGAGAGAGGAGGGGGCGGGAGAGAGAAAGAAACAGAAACAGAGACAGAGACACACACAGAGAGAGGGGGAGAGGGGGAAGAGAGAGGGGGGAGAGAGAGAAAGAGACAGAAACAGAGACAGACAGAGACACAGAGAGAGGGGAAAGAGAGAGAGAGAGAGAGAGAGAGAGAGAGAGAGAGAGAGAGAGAGAGAGAGAGAGAGGAGAAAGGGAGAGAGAGAGAGAGAAAGAGGGAGAGAGAGAGAACTGTGTATACAATGCATTGTGTATGAAACCAAAACTTCTTCTTCTTCTTCTTCTTCTTCTTCTTCTTCTTCTTCTTCTTCTTCTTATTAGGCATTACTATTGATCAAAATTTTTCGTGGCAGGAACATATTCATTGCCTCATAAAACAAGTATCATCTAGTGTATTCCAATTATCACAGATCAAACACTTTCTTGATAATCATTCTAGACGTGTGTTTTACTTTGCCTATATCCAGTCTCGCCTCAGCTATTGCTCGATTATTTGGGGTAAATGTCCTCCTTCTACATTAAAGCCACTTTGCTCTTTACAAAAACGTGCCATTAAGATGCTTAACCATGTAAATACCACAGGTGGATCTGTGCACGATATGTACAAAGAACTTCAAATATTACCTGTTCATCTACTTATTAGATATAACACATTGATTCTTATGCATAAAATTGTTCATAACGCATGCCCACAATATTTAAAATCGTTATTTTGTTTCCAGTTCCAACGTAATTCAGATAGAGCTATTGTCCCAAAGCCTAAAATTGATTTATTTAAGATGAGTCTCTCATTTAATGGAAGCATCGAATGGAACATGCTTCCAAAGACATGTCGTCAAATTCCAGCCATATCTCTCTTTAAAACTAAGATAAGAATATTTCTATTCGATACATTTGATTAACCTACTCGCGGTCTTTTGCAAATGCTTGCTTGTACTCAGTCCACTAGCTGCCATGCCATGATGAATGAAAAATTGAATGTATGTGTATGTGTGAACAGTAAGTGCGTGTGTGTGTTTGTGTGTGTTTGAGTGTGTGGGCGTGAATGTGTACGTATGTCTTTGTTGCTTGTTTTATAATTTTCTGTGTGTGTGTGTGCGTGTGTGTGTGTGTGTGTGTGTGAATGTGTGTGTGTGTGTGTGTGTGTGTGTAAGTACCTATGTACATGTAATGTACCAATTGTTCCAGTTTTTCATCGCTTTGTTACCTTTAATAGACTATTCAGGTTCCTATTCTTATTCGTCGTTCTTATTATTTTATTTTATTTCAGTTTATTTCTTTATTTTTATGTTTTGTGTCGTTCGTTCTTTATTTTTTATGTCGTTAAATGGGCAGAATTGTAAAAAGGCCTTCACTGTGCCTAATTCTTTACCCATTAAAGATTCAATCAATTCAATCAATCAATCTTCTTCTTCTCCAGCCATATCTCTCTTTAAAACTAAGATAAGAATATTTCTATTCGATACATTTGATTAACCTACTCGCGGTCTTTTGCAAATGCTTGCTTGTACTCAGTCCACTAGCTGCCATGCCATGATGAATGAAAAATTGAATGTATGTGTATGTGTGAACAGTAAGTGCGTGTGTGTGTTTGTGTGTGTTTGAGTGTGTGGGCGTGAATGTGTACGTATGTCTTTGTTGCTTGTTTTATAATTTTGTGTGTGTGTGTGTGTGTGTGTGTGCGTGTGTGTGTGTGCGTGTGTGTGTGTGTGTGTAAGTACCTATGTACATGTAATGTACCAATTGTTCCAGTTTTTCATCGCTTTGTTACCTTTAATAGACTATTCAAGTTCCTATTCTTATTCGTCGTTCTTATTATTTTATTTTATTTCAGTTTATTTCTTTATTTTTATGTTTTGTGTCGTTCGTTCTTTATTTTTTATGTCGTTAAATGGGCAGAATTGTAAAAAGGCCTTTACTGTGCCTAATTCTTTACCCATTAAAGATTCAATCAATCAATCTTCTTCTTCTTCTTCTTCTTCTTCTTCTTCTTCTTCTTCTTCTTCTTCTTCTTCTTCTTCTTCTTCTTCTTCTTTCTTTCTTTCTTTCTTTCTGTCTTTCTTTCACCCCTGTTTCCACTCAGACAGGTCAGGTGTCTAGTAAGAGTGTGGAACCTGACCACATAATGGACCAGCTGGGGCGTGAGTTACTGAAGGGGCGGAGGGTGGGGGGTGGGGGTGGGGCTCATCTCCCTATGCCTCCCCTCCACCCTCCCCCCCCCCCACCCCCCCCCCCCCCCCCCACACACACGCACCCCAGCACCACCCTCTTCTCACTCACCCCTTCGACGACCCTATCTAGTACTGTTTTTGGAGGTTTCGTGTTATCCGAGTAAAAAGCTGTCTGAAACTTCCTACCCTGTGGGTCATTTGGGGCCAGCGCTGCCGCTGAATCCTGCTGCCTCAGATCAGATCAGGTCATGGTGTTCTTCGAGAACATCGTTGTGGATCAGTCCGAGTGATTGCTTTCACGGTGTAATCGGATCACTGCTCTCTCCGTCAAGGCGATGGCCTTCCAGTTTTAGCTCTCTGTGACTGACTGACTGACTGACTGACTGGTCGGCAGGCTGACTGACCGATCGCCCCCCCCCCCCCCCCCTCCACCCCTATCCTCCAGGCCCCCGTGTGTATTTCTGTTCATATGTGATTTGTTTGTTAGCAGTATTCTTATGGTATGGGATTGTTTTGCTCTTTTTTTCGTCTTTAGGTAAAAAGAACATTCAGCACAGGCACG
>NC_134890.1:23501204-23513704 GCF_041734735.1 Babylonia areolata | reverse complement strand
CCCAAGGAGAGTGACTCATAATTTTTAAGAAATTTAAACTTTTAACTGCTTTAGTCACCATTGAATCAATGTGTTTCTTCCAGTTTAGTTTTGAAGTAAATAGGATCCCAAGAAATTTAATTTCCGACTTGAAACATATTTCACCTCCTCCTAAAACAAAAACGTGGTAGTTTGCTGGGATTATAACCATTATTAAAGAGGATCAAATGTGTTTTTTCTACAGAAAACTCAAAACCATTAGATTGCATATAGCTACTCAGTTTATCGAGTTCACCCTGAAAATGTTTCTGTACATAATTGATGTAATGTAGGCTTGTCCTTTTCCTCAAAGATGTCTGAATCCATATAGCAATATCATCAGCATATTGAGCCAGCTTGGTAGATGATGAAAAACATGTATGTAAATCATAAAGCATAATGTTGAACAACAATGGAGAAATAATGGAACCCTGCGGGATTCCCATGTTTATAGGCCTAGAGGTTGATAAAGTTACTCCCACTTTTGCCACTACATAGCTCCCACTTAAAAAGGATTTAACATAGTCATAAACATGACCCGACAGACCAATTTGTTTCAGCTTAAATAACAGTCTGCTATGCCATACTCGGTCATAAGCTTTAGTAAGATCGAAGAAGGACGCAAGGATACTTTTTCGCTTAGAAAACTGTTTTTTAATTTGGGTAGTGAGACGGGTCAGATGATCAATTGTAGATCTTCCTTTCCATTTGCCAGAAAACTGGATGATTATATTACATACATTATTTCAAAAGTGCTGGGAATGTGGACAAATCCCTGAGGTATGGAAAACTTCCATTGTAACTCCTGTATTAAAACAGAGTAAACCTCGAACAGAAGCTTCGAGTTATAGACCTATTTCGGTTACCTCCCACGTTAGGAAAGTCATGGAAAAAATTGTAAATATTAGAATGGTGTATTACTGTGACAAAAATAACATAATTCCGTCAGCTCAAAGTGCAAAACAGATAAAATAGAACAGAAATGAAAAATAGATCTGGAGCAAAATAAACCAAGAGATAAGCTACACTTTGGCACTTTCTGCCCTTAGCTTAAAGTCTTAACTCCCGAGAGCAAGGTTTCGGTTGCGCCCCTTTTCTCTGCATTCAAATTTTGTATTACGTGTAGCTGACACATTTTGTACTTTCCAAAGTCAATTCAGGTCTAGATTGGAAGCTGCTAGGCAAATCTCGCTCTCTGCCATAAATGAAGCCAAACCGTAGCTTTATTAGGCTTTTATTTTGAATAAACCTTCACCGACGTCACAGTGTCAGACTCTGGTGAGAAACTGGCTTGATTCAAATCGCCCGCCATTTATAGTCCGGTTCAGGCTTTAAAGAAGTCCGTGTGTCGCGTGCGACAGTGTAGTGTTGAAAAAAAAAGAAGGAAATTTTGGTCAACTTGACTCCTCGAATACGTCATGATTTTCGCTGTTTGTTTTTTTGTTTGTTTTGTTTTGTTTTTTCTTGTTCCCTTTCTTTCTTTCTTTATTTCTATGCGTGCGTGCACATGTGCGTGTGTACGCGCGCATGAGTGTGTGCTCCTTCCCTCCCTCTAGTCAGCTCAGGTTGATGTTTTCTTTTTCTCGTGCATGCATATCTGCCGGTTGTTTAGCTCAACTACAAGTTTGATAAGGACAACTCATACGGAATCTACCTCGACGGGTCAGATCAACTGGGGAAGAACAGTGTGTTTTGCGGGCTTCGCGCCGACGGCAAAGAGTTTCACTTCAACTTGACTCTAAACACGGACCTGTTGTCCGACGACTTTGTGGTGGAGTACTGGGGCGGAAATGGAAGCGTGCATCGCAGCAAGGAATTGTGGGACTGGGATTATTCCGGAAGAAGCAAGGGGCCAACGGTCGTCAACGCCGCACTAGTCTGTGTGGGGCTGTTCCTGCTCCATTCGTTTTGGAGTGAGGTGTTTTTTTTACCGATTCAGTTCGGGTTTGGGGCCTCCAGTGCCACTACATTTCCTGGGTCCGTGTCCGACCAGGAGGTCTGGAACTACGTTCTAGTTCCAGGGATTTAATCTCCCTATTATTATTTTTTTTATTTTTTTTTTTTTTCACGAGCTCTTGAGGTGAGTCAGGTTGGAATGCTAGTTTTTTTTTTTGTTTTTTTTTTCTATAGACAGGGAGTGGCCGTTGATATATATTTCAGGTTTGTGGTCTTGTTGTTATTGCTGCATTTGAGATACATACTTTAATTTCAGTGCAGTATGGCCCTGCCAATCCTTGTGGATTCAGGTTTATGTATATCTGTGTGCACACATTCTGTTATTGTTTTTGTTTTATTTTTTACAGTTGTATTAAGGCATTCAGCTGTACATGTGAGTGTGTGCGAAACCCCTCTGTGTGTCTGCTTTAGCACATGCATTGTTTTTTTGTTGTTGTTTTTTTTGCTTGACTCTTGACTCGAGTCTCTTTACAGCTCCGAAGAGTGGTCCGCCGTTGTCCTGGCACCCACAGCCTTCCCTGCACCTGTGAATACCCTGAGACTGTCACAGGGGTGTCCCCGACGTATACAACGATCGCCGCTTTACACCCCCCTGTCTACAGTAAGACTAGGACTCCCAGTGGTCGCCGGCATCGTGGGTTGTCTGTGACAAGGACCTGTGTGTTCGGAACTAATGCGAGCCGTACATGGACGGTAGAGGATGCGTGTGTATGTGTGAGAGCAGTGCACAAGAGGGGTGAGTGTACGTGTTTGAGCGAATGTGATTTACTCATTTATTTTTTCCTCATTCCCACTTATGATGTGGCGATTTGTATTAGCGGGTTAGTAAGTTTGGGGAGTGGAGTGGGGATAAGGGAAATAGTTAGGCCTTACTGCTGTTTTGGTTGTCAGTATATCCGTGTGAGTGAGTGAATAAAGTGTGGTATTGTGTACAAATTCTTGGTATTGGCTGCATTTAATTGAGCGTGCGAGGATCCGGAGACCCATTTTTTCTTAAATTTTCTTTTATTAGATTGCGCGGGGCCTGTCGGGTTGTAGGTGGGTCCTCAACCTTGACCGGTCACGTGACACCGTGTGACTTCTTCTTTTTCTTCTCCTCCTCCTCTTCCTTCCTTCTTTCTTTCTTTCTTTCTTTCTTCTTCTTCTTCTTCTTCCTTCTTCTTTCTTTCTTACTTTCTTTCTTTCTTTCTTCTTCTTCTCCTCCTTCTTCGTCTTCTTTCTTTCTTTCTTTCTTCTTCTTGTTCTCTCTTTCTTTCTTTCTTTCTTTCTTTCTTCTTCTTCTTCTCCTCCTTCTTCGTCTTCTTTCTCTCTTTTCTTTCTTACTTTCTTCTTCTTCTTCTTTCTCTCTTTCTTTCTTTCTTTCTTCTTTTTTCTTCTTCTTTCTTTATTTCACCCCTAGTTCCACTCAAACAGGTCAGGTGTCTTGTAGATTGTGGAACCTGATCACCTAATGGACCAACTGAGAGGTGATGGGGGGGGGGGGGGGGGGGGGGGGAGGGTGTAGCGTAGCTCATCTCCCACGGCCAACCCCCCACCCACCCACCCATCCTTCCCCAACCCCAACCCCAACCCCCATCCTCTCCTCAACCATTTCGACGACCCTTTTAGTCCTGTTTTGGGAGGTTTGTGTTATCCGAGTAAAAGCTGTCTGAAAATTTATCTCCCCCCTCCCTGCCCCCCTGTGGCTCATTTGGGGGGCCAGCGCCGTTGAATCCTACTGCCTCAGGTCATGACGTTCAGAACCCTGTCGTGGATCAATCCGAGTGATTGCCACCAAGGTGTAATCGGATCACTGCTCTCTCCGTTAAGGCGATGGACTTCCAATTCTCTCTCTCTCTCTCTCTCTCTCTCTCTCTCTCTCTCTCTCTCTCTCTCTCTCTCTCTCTCTCTCTCTCTCTCTCTCTCTCTAGCTGACTGACTGACTGACTGACTCACTTGTGTGACCGGTTGGTAGACTGACCGATTGTTCCCCCTGGTGTGTATTTCTGTTCATATGTTTTTTTTGTTTTGTTTGTTTCTTTGTTTTTCTTTTGTTAACAACGTTCTAATGGTATGGGCACATTTTGCACTTTTTTCGTCGTCATGTAACATCTTTCAACACGTTTTAATGTTGTTTTGTTCTTAGCTTTCCAAGAAAGAAAAAGAAACATGATAGGATGACAGAACGAGAGGGTGAGGGAGCAAAAGCAACAACAACAATGATGATGATGATGATGACGACAACAACAACAACAGCAACAACAACAACAACAACAACAACAATAATAATAATAATAATAATAATAATAATAATAATAATAATAATAATAATAACAACAACAACAACAAGAGAGGCAAGACCTTCAAGACTCACTTGTGATATACTTTAAAAAAAATCCAAGCTTTTTCAAAATGTAATGTTTAAGATGAGAAAGATCAGTTTAAAGCAAATTAAGTCCCCTAGCATTAATTACAGAGTAATTTCCCTTTTTTACTATCTGCACCAAAACGTTTGTAAAATAAATAAAACTTCCATGCTTAGCAAAAGAAGTCCCTGTTTGAACAAAAAATGATAATAATGACTGCTCTTGTTGTTGGGTGAGAATATCAGATCAAAGTGCCAAGTTTAGAGAATACAAAAATTATAAATGTAACAGTAAATGCAGTTTGCATATAATTAGGCTTCATTTTTAAAAAAAAAATTTGTGCCCATACCAGAGGTGCAATATTGTTTTTAACAAGATGACTGGAAAGAACTGAATTTTTCCTATTTTTATGCCTAATTTGGTGTCAACTGACAAACTATTTGCAGAGAAAATGTCAATGTTAAAGTTTACCACGGACACACAGACACACAGACACACAGACACACACACACACACACACACACACACACACACACACACACACAAAACCGAGCACGGGTCAAAACATAGACTCACTTTGTTTACACAAGTGAGTCAATAATAATGCTACTACTACTGCTACTACTACTACTAATGATATACGATAGTCAGTCATGTCCGACTATGATCATCAGAACAGCAGAAAGGCACCTGCTGTCCTGACTATTTGGGCTAGAATTTTATTATAGTGGAGAGTGTCTTGCCCAAGTTACATCCTCTTGGCCAAGAAATGTTTTGGACAGTCGGCGTTGGGATGGTTCCTAAAGGCCAACCAGCCCCCAAGGTTGTAGCACTAAGAGGCAGTGCCATTTTGTCTCCTAGTTTGAGGGTCATAATCCTTCACAAAAGACTAAGCTGAAAATGTTTCACCATTGCAGTGGAAAAAAACATTGATAATACAGCTTTCACTTTGCTGTTGGCCCAGCTGTAAGCCTATGTGATATAAGCCGAGTTTTGGGTCGTAACAACAATAATGATAATGATAGAAAACAGCAAAACACTGGCTTGTGTTTTTGCAGAGACCACCCACTGCCAAACCAAAGACAACAGGTTCCTCATTTCTTTGCCGATTAATCAGGTCACCTTCTCAAATACATATCAGGAGAAAAAAAAAGAGAGAAATAAATGAATATAAGATGAATGAATAAATGAGTGAATGAATGAAACTTGTAGGTAAGGAAGAATGAGAGAGACAGAGTGAGTGAGATAAAGTAATGAATGGATGAATCAATGAATCTCTGGATGTTTCAACACCTAAAATATTAAGAGCAAGTAATGAGACAGAGAGAGAGAGAGAGAGAGAGAGAGAGAGAGAGAGAGAGAGAGAGAGAGAGAGAGAGAGAGAGAGAGAGAGAGATTACGAACGAATCTTTCTTAACGAGGGAAGTGGAATAAGCATACATATGTTATTTTTACATCCAGCCCTCAGGGCAAAGAGAAATGAAATCAAAATGTTCACAAGATAGCAAAAGGTTATAGAAATACATACATGACATTCAAATACACTCAATTGCACTGTAAGCATTTACAAGTACATAATCATGATACCTGCATTCATGACATTATTGTATATGAATATAGTAATGAGAGAGAGAGAGAGAGAGAGAGAGAGAGTGTGTGTGTGTGTGTGTGTGTGTGTGTGTGTGTGTGTGAGAGAGAGAGAGAGAGAGAGAGAGAGAGAGAGAGAGAGAATGAGAGAATGAATGAAGGAACAGATGAAAGAATGAATATAGGAATGAATGAATAAATGAATTTTATTTCTGAGGGCATTAGAGAAAACAAACAATTGCTTTTTCCAGCCCTCGAAAGGGAAAAAATGTCAAAAGAAAAGGTATGAAGAAGACCCCAAGAAATGAGTAAATGTTAACAAATTCATAGAAAGACGAGAAAAAGAAACAACATGATAATAAGCATCATATTTATAAGAAACAACATGTATTTTATAAAAATGCGGAGAGAGGGAGAGAGAGAGAGAGAAGCGACAGAAGAGAGAGGAGATGATATTTATAGAAACGATGGAGAGAAACAGAGAGAGAGGGGGGAGGGAGAGGGAGAATAAGTGAATGAATGAATGTTTAATGTGTTCAGATACATTGATCCCCAAACATGGGTGGGTAAAGCTCATGGCATAAAAGATTGAGGGAGAGAGAGAGACAGACATATACAGAGACAGAGACAGAGAGAGAAAATGAATGAATTAATGAAAGAATGAATGATTCTTTTTTGTGTTTAGATACATCGATCCCTAAACAAGCGTGGGCGAAGCCCATGGCGTAAAAGATTGTTCGAGAGAGAGAGAGAGACATCAACACACACACACACACACACACACACACACACACACACACACACACACACACACACACACACGCAGATGGGTAACGCTCGAAACAGTGACCCCATTCTGACCAAGAGAGGTCAAAGTCACATGTAGCTAGTGTAGTTCAGTCGGTCATACCACAAGAATAATGGAAGGTATCTTAAAAAAAGTGCTGACCATTGCTAGAGAGAAGACCCACGAAGCCGGTGTCCATTGTTGTTCTTTTTTTTTTTTTTTTTTTTTTTTTCTGCGGCTTCCTGTGTGAAAGAGGTGTCTGGTGGACTCTGCCAGTAGGTGTCCCCTCCCCAGTAATCTTATCAACGGGCACAGCACACATCGAGAGGAGTGCACTCTTCTTCCTCCGTGTCCTCAACAATAACCATCCTTGTTGTCGCGGATTAGTCCTCTCTGTCTGTGTCTGTGTCTTTCTCTGTCTCTGTCTGTCTGTCTGTCTGTCTCTCTCTTTTTCCCTCTGTGTGTGTGTGTGTGTGTGTGTGTGTGTGTGTGTGTGTGTGTGTGTGTGTGTCTGTGTCTGTGTCTGTGTCTGTGTCTATCTGTCTGTCTGTGTGTGTCTCTCTCTCTAATCCTTTTGTCAATCTCTCTCTCTCTCTCTCTCTCTCTCTCTCTCTCTCTCTCTCTCTCTCTAATCCTTTTGCCAATCTGTGTGTGTGTGTGTGTGTGTGTGTGTGTGTGTGTGTGTGTGTGTGTGTGTGTGTGTGTGTGTGTGTGCGTGCGTGCGTGCGAATGTCTTTGTTCTTTATCATATTCTTTTTGCAGGACTTTTTTTCCCTTTCTTTTTAATTATCTCTTTCCCCCCTTTTCATAAAATATATGTGCTATTGCAACTGATATAGATTAGCAAGGACAGATTGGAAGAATGGGCCATGCCCAAAATCTTAATCTTTGAGTAGAAAAATTTCTGCGCTCTGGGTTCTGAGTTCTGAGTTCCTAGTTCTCTCTCTCTCTCTCTCTCTCTCTCTCTCTCCATCTGCCTCTTTATTGCTTTTTGCTGATGATGTAATACTTCTGTCTGATACAGTTGTGGGACTGCAATATCAATTAAACATTCTAAAACAAGAAGCAGATATGTTGTGTCTAAGTGTTAATTTGGACAAAACAAATATAATTGTATTTCGAAAAGTTGGGCATCTTTTGGTCCATGAAAAATGGCGATATGGAGATACGGAAGTAAAAGTGACTAATACTTACAAATATCTAGGATTGATTTTCACAACAAAGTTAAGTTTGAACACAGCGTGGACCGAAATGTGCAGGAAGGGGAAAAAGGGGGTTGTTGAAATTATTAGAGCTATGCCAAAATTAAAGTCTATTGACCTTTCACTTTACTGGAAACTCTTTAGCACACAGATAGAGCCGATGCTCACATATGCAGCAGAAATTTGGGGTATCTACGAGAATAAACAAGTGGAAATCATCCATACATTTGCAATAAAACGTTTTTTGAATATACCACTTCATTCATCTAATCAAGTAGCATATGGGGAAACGGGTAGATATCCACTGAAAATTCGTACAACAATTAAGTGCATAAAGTATTGGTTAAAACTTGTTAAATTACCGCCGACAAGACTGTGTAAGCAGGCTTATGAAATGTTACTACAGCAGCATGAAGAAGGAAAGAAAAACTGGATAGACCATGTAAAAAAAATGTTCTGGTCAAAAATGGGTTTGGAATTGTATGGATTAGCCAAGGATAGGGAGTGATGTCGCATTTATTTCGGAATTTAAGGATCGTCTTATCAAAATATACAAGAAAAACTGCCATTCAGGCATGGAAGAAAATGCAAGATATAACTAGTATTTTTTCGTTCAAAAATATTTTCCAGTCGGAAAAATACATTTCTATAATTACAAATACATGGCAACTGTGTCTCCTTGCTCGATTTCGATCCAGGACCTCAGGGCTAAATATAAATAGAGCATGGTATATTCAAAATAGTGAGAGTTCTAGTGTATGTCACTTGTGTCATCAGGATTTAGAAAACGAGGATCATTTTGTTTTCTATTGTAAGGAATATAATGTTATTAGAAATGATTATACACTTTTTACACATACGTTTGCATTAAGACATGATCTAATAGCTATACTTTCATGAAATAATGAAGACATCCTATTTTCACTCGCCAAATATATTGTAGAAACATAACATTCGAAGGAAAAGATTAACCGAACGATCGTTTTAACATGATAGAAACATAATGCAGAATAACATATAAGATCCATAACTCAATTTAGATTGGTAAATAACCAAAAAGATGCTCGGCTGCAAAGCTGGATGGTCATATGTTCGAATTAATTACTTACTATTATGCATGAGTAATATGGAATATATTGTATCAATGTCGTGGGTGTGAATGTATGTGTTTATGCGTTTATGAATATGTACTTATTTGATTGTTATTTCCCTTTATTTTTCGTTTTGCTTTTTCTTTTCGTCGTTTGCTAAAATAATCTGAATAATCCCTCTTGGCACAAGAGCTGTAAAACTTTATTTGCCAATAAAAAAAATTGACATTGTCATTGTCTGTCTCCATCTTCGCCCCCCCCCCCCCCCCCTATCTCTCTCTCTGTGCGTATGTGTGCATCAGAGAGTGTGGCAGAACATTTTACATATGCTTTGGTGCTTTTGATTCCTCCCCCCTCCCCTGATACGAGCAAAGGCTTGTCAGTTAAGCATCTTGCTCTCTCTCTCTCTCTCTCTCTCTCTCTCTCTCTCTCTCTCTCTCTCTCTCTCTCTCTCTCTCTGTTTGTGTGTGTATGTGTGTGTGTGTGACCCTGTGCTCCATCTTCTCTCTCTGTTAATATGTCTGTCTCTCTATCAGTCTGTCTTGCTCTCTCTCTCTCTCTCTCTCTCTCTCTCTCTCTCTCTCTGTGTGTGTGTGTGTGTGTGTGTGTGTGTGTGTCTGTCTGTCTGTCTGTCTGTCTGTCTCTTTCTTACTGTGTGTTGTTAAGGTCTTTTGTTTATTTGACTTTTTTGGTCGTTGTTTTTACTTTTTTTCCCCCTTCATGTGATCCAGTCTGCCACGTTCATACCTGTAGTGGTTGACCCTGACGGGCAACTTGTCCGAGGCTCTTTTCTATGGTGTGACAAAACTACACACAGTGAGGCTTTCCTTCCGCAATAGGCAAACGGAGAACTCAAGAGAGAGAGAGAGAGAGAGAGAGAGAGAGAGAGAGAGAGAGAGAGAGAGAGAGAGAGAGAGAGAGAGAAGAGAAGCTGGTGAAGCTGTTGGACAATATTGTTCTCCTTCCTTCACTCAGATCAGAACGTTCAATCTGTGTTTTAGTTGATTGGTCCCCACAAATTGTGACGCACTTTTTTCATAGAATTTTTTTTTTTTTTTTATAGGGGGGAGAGGATCTTGGGGAGGGGGTGGGGGTGCGTGCGTGTGTGTGTGGGGGGGGGGGGGGGTGTGGGGGGGGGGGTTACGAGTTTGGAGAAATTGGGTGGTGGATGGGGCTGGTGGGGGAAGGGGATGGGCTTGGGGCAGTGTTCTCTAGGGAATCCTCATATAACAAATATCTGCACTGCAGGATGTGATTCTGGACCTATAAGAGCGGAAGACAGAGAGAGAGAGAGATCGAGATCGAGATCGAGACAGAGACAGACAGAGAAACAGAGGCAGACGAAGGGATAATCAGTCAGACAGACCGACCAACAGACAGGCAGGCAGACATACAAATAAACAGGCAGAACAGTAAGATAAAGACGAGGAGGGAATAGAGACAGACAGCATGTGTCTGAAAACTTCCCAAGGCTATTTACCGCGGCACACGACTTTACCTCTAACAAGTAGGACAAAGACATAGAAAAGTTTTCACGAGTTCAAATTTGTTTTACATGCCAAAACTCTACGGTCATCAAATGGACGAAACCTTCTCCATTTGTCGCCCTTGGGTGTATATATTGGGCGGTATGAAGAGTGTACACATCTCCGCGAAATTATGTCCTAAGAATTCCACCTTTTGTGTCACTTTTCTTTTTGTAGTTCTTTTCTGTCGTCTTCTGCTATCTTTTTCTTTTCTATTTCTTTTTTTTTCTTCCTATTCCCATTATTTGTGTGTATTCTGAAACAATTGCGCACTTAGTGTGCTGTATTTTTATTGGAACACACACACACACACACACACACACACACACACGCACACACACATACACACACACACACACACACACACACACACACGCACACACACATACACACACATACATACACACACTGGCTTTTTTTTCCAACTCGATAAGAATTTGGTGTGTACGTTGTTTTGTTGTTTGTCGTGTGTGTGTGTGTGTGTGTGTGTGTGTTTTGGTTTTTGGTTTGCTTCTGCTGTGCGATGTATGATTGTTATTTTGTACAGGTGTTTTTGTTTCCATCCGCTGGTGCGAGGATTTTCCTTTCTTGTATCGTGTGAACTGGTTTTGCATGACGCGCTTTGTAAGATGACTGATATCATTATCAGCCTTGATAATGCTCTGTGTGGAGGAGAGCCAGGCTCCAAGCAAACTGAATTAAACTGAACTGAGCCTCGCCATTTCTGTGCCTGCGGTTGTTGTTGTTGTTGTTGTTGCTGTTGTTGGTGGTGTTGTTGTCGTCGTCGTTGTTTGCATAATCCAGCTGAGAACTGCTTTTGCATTTCTTCCATTAAGAGAGCTTTGTGCTCTTCCTTTCTTTTGTTGCTTGCTTCCGTTTCTTTGATAGCGTTACCATGGAAACAGACAACCATCCTCCTTGTTTTTGTATTTCCTTCCACCTTCCAGAAACAAAAGAAGGAAAGCATTATGCCAGGAGCTGATTACGTCTGAAAGCCTCCTCTACATAACACTGTATCCATGGCAACGTTTCGGACGAAACTTCCTGATCCAGAGAACAATGATATCTCGCTGTTGTTGTTTTTGGTGTGTTTTTAAAATTTTTATCACTGTCATTAGGATATACACACACACATATATATATCTCTCCCCCCCCTCTCTCTCTCTCTCTCTCTCTCTCTCTCTGTACACACACACACACACACACACACACACACACACACACACACACACACACACACACACACACACACACACACACACAGATGAAACACAAATTGACACAAGCTTACATTTGGGCCAAACGCAGAGCAAGAGCTGTATGATCAATTGGTTTCACCATTACGATGTTAAGTCATTTATAACTTAGTTCTTTGTGAAGGACTATGACTCTCAAACTTTGAGGTAAGATTGCACTGGCTGTCAGTGCTGCAGCCTTGAGGGCTAGTTGGCCTTTGGAAACCATCCCGACGCTGACTGTCCTAAGACCCTCACGGCCGAGAGTGGGTGTAAACCCACAATTTCTCGCAATCCCACGATGATTTTTCACTGTAGCTTGATGAAGCCTTTTGTACACGAAAGTGTGTCTTCACAAGTGATTGAGAACGTTGATGTTTTTGACTTTTTGCATTCATTATCAGTTGTTTCGCTTGTCAGTTTAACGACTTCTCTTTTACGAAGTCCTTTAAGTAATTTCCTGTAACTGTATTTATACCGTCATTTGCCCAGTTTTCCCCAACCCTCCATTCATCCACATCTCCCACCCCTTCTAACCGATAATACTCAGATGTATTCATAAATACTTTAACAAAATGTTTTCAATCACCGATATGTGTGACGGGACATTAAACAAAAATTCCTCCTTCCTTGCAAACATGGCCGTTCCCCTTCGACGTTTTCTCTCAATTGCCAGAGCACCTCCACGATTTCTTACATTTTGTGAGACCACACCTTCCCGCAATCCCACAATTTATCTCACAAAGTTTAGAG
>NC_134890.1:23488704-23496204 GCF_041734735.1 Babylonia areolata | reverse complement strand
TATATATATATATATATATATATATATATATATATATATATATATATATATATATATATATATATTATCCTCTCATGAGAAGATTTTATATAATATACAACTATTTCAACAGGTTTTGTTCCCTTGTGCTGTTTAGGATGATGGGTATAAATCTTATCATTGCTCTGTGTGACGGGGCCTTAATCACAGCAAACGGAATTAAACTCAAATGAATTGATCTCCATTAAAAAAAAATATGAGCCTGTTTTTATTTTTGTTGTTGTTGTTTACATTATTCTGTCGAGTACAAGTTCTTGTAGCTGTTGTTGTTGTTGTTGTTGTTTGTATTATCCTGTTGAGTACACGTTGTTTTGTTGATTCTGTTGTTGTTGTTGTTGTCATTGCTTGTTGTTGATTTATTTGTTGTTGTTTGCATGATCTTGTTGTGTACACCACTTGTCTTTCTTCCAGTAAGAGAGAACGCTGTATCCAACATTTTTTTCCCCCACCCTCTTTCTTTGAAAGTCTCGCCATGTGAACGAAGATCTATGCTCCATCATGTGTATTATTTTGTATATCTCACCCTCATTTTTTTCTCAAGATCTGATTAGGGCTGAAAGTATCATTCTCATGGCACAGTATCCATGGCAACGTTTTGATGTAGACCTCCTGATACTTTTTTTTTCATTCTTTTTATTTTAAATAATACATGTGTGTGTGTGTGTGTGTGTGTGTGTGTGTGTGTGTGTGTGTGTGTGTGTGTGTGTGTGTGTGTGTGTGTGTGTGTGTGTGGGTGGGTGGGTGTATGTTTGGCTGTGTGTGTGTGTGTGTGCGTGTGATTGTCCGTGTCTGTGTGTGTGTGTGTGTGTGTGTGTGTGTGTGTGTGTGTGTGTGGGTGTGTGTATGTGTGTCTGTGTGTGTATGTGTGTGCGTGTATGTATGTGTGCGTGTATGTGTGTGTGCGTGTATGTGTGTGTGTGTGTGTGTGTGTGTGTGTGTGTGTGTGTGTGTGTGTGTGTGTGTGTGTGTGTGTGTGTGTGTGTGTGTGTGCGTGTGTTTGTCCGTGTCTCTGTGTCTGTGTGTGTCAGTGTCTGTGTCTGTATGTGTGTGTGTGTGAGTAATACGTAGGACAAAAAAAAAAAAAACCCTCTGCAAAAACAAATAAACAAACAAAATACAACGAAAGCTTCAGGCACAGACAAGCTGATGTGTCGGTCGAGTAATGCCAGACTCTCCTTGCCGCGGCCTCAGGAAGCATCTCTCACTGCAAATCCTGCCTTGATTTCTGTTGGAATCTTTCTTGGTGAGAATGTAAGTGTTTACTGAAGCAGAAGTGTACGACGGCAGACGCTTTTGCCATTTAGCCAAGAAACACGAGGGGGGAGCTTTGCTCTTAGTTTTCTGTCTGACTGATCAACAACTGTGCTGTCTCAAGGACCTGTCTCCTGTGCGACTGGAGATCGATTTCCGCGCGCGCGCGCGCGTTTGTGTGTGTGTGTGTGTGTGTGTGTGTGTGTGTGTGTGTGTGTGTGTGTGTGTGTGTGTGTGTGTGTGTGTGTGTGTGTGTGTGTGTGTGTGAGTGTCCATCAGAGAGACAGACAGAGCCACACAGAGCTTGAGAGAGAGAATGAGAGAGACAGACAGACACAGACAGACAGACAGTTCTAGATAGACAGAAGGAGAAGGAGACGGGATAAAGATAGAGGACACAGACAAACAAGCAGACAGTCAGACAGACAGAGAAGAGAGAGAGAGAGAGAGAGAGAGAGAGAGAGAGAGAGAGAGAGAGAGAGAGAGAGAGAGAGAGAGAGACGGACACGGACAAGGACAAGGACAAGGACACAGACATTGTTTTGTTGCCATTGATAGTACTATCTTTTGGCAAGGGGGACAATGTATGACAAAAGAATAACGACGGTTTACAGAGAAATTGACACATTGATAGGGTAAAAAGAAAATCAACGACAAACAACTACAACCACATCAAAATCATAAAATACAACATATTGTTCAGATTAAAAAAGGAAAACAAAAAAGCTCGACCATCCAGCTTTCTACAAAGTCATTCAGAATTGTAAACTGTGGAACTGGCATCAGGGTAACAGTGTTTTTTTTCGATAACTATAAGGCACTCGAATATAATTTCTTTTTCCGACAATCCCAAGCTAGGGCGATAAATTTCGCTGGTGATCTTATTCTTACTTCATCATCTATCAAAAGTGTAAGTCCATGTTCTCTAAGTTTTCACCGTTGAAAATTAAGCATTTCTTTCGAATTTCTTCATAATACTTAGACATAAAAAGGAAATGAGGTTCATCTTCAACTGAAACACCACACACAGGACAAGGGGACCGTGCGGACGTGTCAGCAGAGAACCTTTTTTTTGTTTGTTTGTTTTTTTTGTTAGCATTTAGGCCTAAAGTTCTAAGTCTGAATCGAGCCAGTCTTGTTCTGTGCCGTTTATTACTTATTGCTTAATTTTTTTTTTCTGTCTGAAAAATGTTCTTGAAAGAGAGGAACCAGTAAAAATGTTCCGACTCTTCAATGCGGGCATGCCAATCCTGTTTGTAAGAATTAATGAAAAAACACTTCAACAGCACCAGGAATCAACTGCATGCCGTGTCTTCCCTTTTTTCTCACCTCTATAGCAAGTTCACTGATGAAAAATGAAACTAGTTGGGGACTCAACAAACAGCCTTGTTTAACTCCGCGTGGGCATTCAAACAGGTCAGAGTACATACATCTATTACGTACACTTGTAAACGCCGAGTTGTATACACTTTTAAGTGCCATATACAGTTTGCCATTGATGCGATTTTTTGCGTAGTATGTTCCACATCAGATTTCTGTTGACGGAATCAAACACCTTACGGAAATCTTCAAAATCGACATAAAAAGCTTTTTTTGTTTCTGATATTTTTTGGGGATCAGAGCAAATAAGGTAAAGATATGATCCATGGTGCTGTACCCTAATCTACAACCTGCCTGTTCTTCGATGATTTTCTCTTCTCTTTCCGCCCACTACGTTAGTCGTTCGTTTAAATTATTCGTGTACACTTTACCGAGGGCACTTGTGAGGGCAACACCTCTGTACATGTCTGGATTATTAGCATCTCCCTTTTTGTTCAGTGGGACTATAATAGATTTGGCCCATTCGAATGGAGAGAGAGAGAGAGAGAGAGAGAGAGAGAGAGAGACAGACAGACAGACAGACAGACAGACAGACAGACAGACAGACAGACAGACAGACAGACAGACAGACAGACAGACAGAAAGAGATGGTGAAGCTGTTAGACAATATTGTTCTCCTTCCTTCAGCGAGATCAGAACGTTCAATCTGTGTTTTAGTTGATTGGCCCCAACAAATTGTGATGCACTTTTTTCATGGAATTCTTTTATAGTGGGGAGAGGGTTTGGGAGGTGCGGTAGGGGGGCCGGGGGGATGTGCGGGGTTATGATTTTGGAGAATTGGGTGAATTGGTGGATGGGGCTGGTGAGGGAAGGGGATGGGCTTGGGGCATGGTTCCATAGGGAATCCTCATATAACAGATATCTGCACTCAAAACTACCAGGATGGATTGTGTTTGGCGGAGGCAGTTCTTCGCCCTTCCCAGGACCTCTTCCCCTCCTTGCCGCCCCCTGGATGTCTCACTAACCCTTGTGGTGCAATAAATGGGGTGGGGTGGTGGTGGTCTTGGGGGTCGTGGGGGTAGGGTTTTCTGAGGACGTCTGCACTACTATAAGGGGCTTGACTGCATCCAGAAAAAAAAGAAAAAAAAAAGATATATACTTGTACAAGTAAGTGTGTGTGTGTGTGTGTGTGTGTGTGTGTGTGTGTGTGTGTGTGTGTGTGTGTGTGTGTGTGTGTGTGTGTGTGTGTGTGTGTGTGTGTGTGTGTGTGTGTGTGTGGCATTGGAATGATCGGTTCAAACCAAGGGTGATATGCTCCTCAGCACCGGAGGCTTTGAATACTGACCAGTAGCACAACCCAATGCGCGTTGTCAGGCCTTGAGTGCAAGCGTGTATATTTTTTTTTCTCTCGATCATAGTGGATTTCGCTTTTCAGAACTGTGCCAGAGACTGCAACTCATTGGTTGCCTTTTTTTTTTTTTTGTCAGTGCGCCAAATGCGTGCTGCACATGGGATCTCGGTTCATCGTCTCATCCAAGTGACTGGTGTGACATTCCGTTTGATTTTCATATCAAACTTGGGAGAAAGGGTGATGGCGGCGGGATTCGAACCCAGATATTCACTAACTCAAACTGGCAGATGACCGTCTTAAAAAACATCCCCCCACCTCCTTCCTTTGTAAGCCCCCCCCCCCCCCCCCTGCCCCCCATCCCCCCCCCCCCCCCCCCCCACACACACACACACCTTGGCACCCTGTCCCTTACAACAGCACAGCCCACAGGATGGTCCGCCTTCCTCCACCTCCAGACGGCCACAGTCACTGAGTGATATTGCGCTGGTTTCGTCAATGTTTAACCTCGTTGTGTGTACACGTTCTGTTTGAAGTCCTCTGTCTGCCTGTTTATAAAATCGTTTGGACCTGTCAGTTTGCCTTAGAGATCCCCCCTCAGAAAGAAAATAAGTTTCTACTAACTGTTTGTCTATGTCTATTAGTGTGTGTATGTGTGCGGGGGTGGGGGGTGGAGGGTATATGTGTGTGCGTTCGTGTGTGTGTTTGTTTGTGAGCGTGACATATAGCCAAAGAGAGACAGACAGACGGACAAATAGACAGACAACGAGAGACATACATACATACAGAATGAGAGAGAGAGAGAGAGAGAGAGAGAGAGAGAGAGAGAGAGAGAGAGAGACACACACACACACACACACACACACACACACACACACACACACCGACAGACAGATCGACAGATAGAGACACAGAGTTAAGTTGCATGCCTCTTGAATGTACAGCACACATCACGCTGTCGTCTCGTCCATTCCGTGTAATCGTTGTCTCCGAAGGTGGGGCCTCCTCAGACGACCTGGCCAAAACAACAACAACAACAACATGAACAACAACAACAAAATACTGCGCTGCACAGGAAGGGGAGAGCACATAACTATCATTCAGACAGGACATTCTGCAACTTGCGGTTCTCAAGTATTCAAAGTCGAAAGTGATATTCATGATTTCATCCCGATTCCAGGATTCACCCCCCCCCCCCCCCTAGCCCCCGCATACCCTCCCCCCTCCCCCCGCCCCTCCCCTGTGAAATCGTGTTTATGAGACAACCTTCTCCCTTTAGCGAAACATAGTAACGGTTGACTTCAGACTTGAAGGGAGAGAGAGGCACAGAGAGAGAGAGAGAGAATGACAGTGACAAATGTTTTAATGAATCAGACCACATGCCCATAATTCATGGAGAGAGAGAGAGAGGGAGGGAGAGAGAGAGAGAGAGAGAGAGAGAGAGAGAGAGAGAGAGAGAGAGAGAGAGTATGTGAGATGGTAGCAGACAGACATTGATCAGTATCAGAGAACAGAATACATGACACAACAAAATAATTATAATTATTGTCTAGCGCGCGGGTGTGTGTGTGTGTGTGTGTGTGTGTGTGTGTGTGTGTGTGTGTGTGTGTGTGTGTGTGTGTGTGTGTGTGTGTGTGTGTGTGTGTGTGTGTGTGTGTGTGTGTGTGTGTGTGTGTGTGTGTGTGCGTGCGTGAGGAAGAAGATGAAGCGGATTACTCAAGGAAAATTATGGTGACAGCGCCAGAAGCTGACTGTCTGTCTGATGCGAGCTAAATGTCTTCGTGACTTATGTTCCATAAACATCCTTCTCAATAAACTGGAGTTGTTTGTCTTCAGCATGAATGGTGATTCGGGCTGTTTACTGGTTAAACCCAGAACGTAGGTGATTTGTTTGGATTATTTCATTTTATTGTTATTCTGTTCGATATATCAGGGTTGTAGTCAAAGTACTCCTTTCTTTATTTCTCTCTCATTCTGCGTTTTTCTTTCTTTCTTTCTTTCTTTCTTTCTTTCTTTCTTTCTTTCTTTCTCTTCCTCTTGCTCTTACTCTCGCTCTCTCTGTCTCTGTTTCTCTGTTTCGAACACACACACACACACACACACACACACACACACACACACACACACACACACACACACACACACACACACACACACACACAGAGAGAGAGAGAGAGAGAGAGAGAGAGAGAGAGAGAGAGAGAGAGAGAGAGAGAGAGAGAGAGAAGTCTGAATGGTTTATTGTTTAGGCCTTTCTGCCCGTGACAACAGGGGTAAGGGGGTGGGGTGGGGATTTCCGTGTTAACATCAATTATAAAGAACAGCGTCAATATATGAACAGCAAACAAAGGAGAGATAGAGAGAGAGAGAGAGAGAGAGAGAGAGAGAGAGAGAGAGAGAGAGA
Source organism: Babylonia areolata (assembly GCF_041734735.1). Classification (NCBI taxonomy): domain Eukaryota; kingdom Metazoa; phylum Mollusca; class Gastropoda; order Neogastropoda; family Buccinidae; genus Babylonia; species Babylonia areolata. The sequence goes on along the minus strand of NC_134890.1, from coordinate 23,489,842 downwards.
CAGAGACAGAGACAGAGACAGAGACAGACAGACAGACAGACAGACAGACAGAGACAGAGAGACAGACAGAGAGAGAAAGAGAGATGCGGATGCGGATTTTTTATTCGTATAAAGGTCATTGCCCCTCATGGATGAGTACAATACACAAAGAAACACAGTCACTGAAAAAAAAATCATGAAGTTGCAACAGATCTGAAATGAAAGTTTTGGGCAAACTCCTTATGACGCTTTCTTTGTCAGATGCTAGAAGTAGATTTCAACGAAACTGATTGGGATATCTATAAAGAGCAGGTGGGATATACCGTACTCTCAAACTGGTTAAAGCATGACAACACAAAAACAAAATGCAGCTCATCTTCATTTCCACTTTTGCACAACGGACACATTGAATCAAGTGCAGACTGATTCCTGTAACAATGATAATGCTGAGAAATTTCAGAAATAACAAAACGAAATCGTGTCATAATAAATTCCAGGTAAATCTTAACGTCATGATCAGTACAAAATGTCCTGAACATGCAAAACCGATCACTATTTTTAACATGAAAATTCCGCTCTTTGCATCTGCACGCAATCAGTCTATCTTTAAAGTCACATCAAAATAATTTGACATCTTGCACACCTTGAATTTGCCATACAAAACCCAAACCAAACTGATACAACTTTCAACGAACTTTTCACAGAGAGAGAGAGAGAGAGAGAGAGAGAGAGAGAGAGAGAGAGAGAGAGAGAGAGAGAGAGTTTTTTTTTTCCCTTTTTTTTCCCCCGTTCCATTCTTCTGGCCCATTTTCTGTTGTCCACTTTTGTACTTTTTATGTTTGGGTTGTGTTTTCGTTTGTTTTTTTCTTTCTTTTCTTTTCTTTCTTTCTGTCTTTCTTTCTTTTTTTCTTCTTTTTTTTTTTTACTGATCTAATTTCTTTCATCCTGTGACTTATGGTCTTTTGTCCATCGTTGCGCTCTATTTGTTAAGATTTATGTTCCGCTAATGTTCTTTCTTTTAAAGCCGTTTTGGGTTTTTTTTTTTTTTTTTTTTTTTTTTTTAGTCTTACAAATTCCTCATGTGTGTCTGTTAAATGTGGCTACCTGCATCATTCACACACACAGAGACACAGACACAGACACAGACACAGACACACAC
>NC_134890.1:23468704-23483704 GCF_041734735.1 Babylonia areolata | reverse complement strand
TGATTGTCTGCTGGAATCGCTGCAGGTGAGGCATCTGGTCATCAGGTGGATGGCTATGTTGTTGCTGGAATGTGTTTTTGAATTTTCGTTTGACCAGAGTTTTTGCCTCCCTGTATGAGACTGGCTGGTTTGTCTGCTCCAGTCTGCTGCCAGACTTGGCCAGTCTGTCCGCCTCCTCGTTTCCTGCCAGACCACAGTGGGCAGGGATCCACTGGACAGCGACGTGTGTGTGTAGCGAGAGATCGCCAAGCAAGCATTCTCTGTAGGAGGTGAATGATGACGCACAGAATGGATTGATTGATTGGTTGATTGATAGATATGGATACTTATATAGCGCCTATTCCTCGGTCGGAGACCACGCTACTAACACAGGGTCATTTGCACAACAGGCTGGTGCCGACTGACGGCTGCCATTGACCGCTCATCATTCCTTTCCTGTGTCATTCAGTCAGACTTCAGGCACGCACACATACACACTCAGACAGATATGAAACATTTTACGTGTATGACCAGTTTTTTGTTGTTGCTTGTTTGGTGTTGTTGTTTTTTTTATTTACCCCGCCATGTAAGCAGCCATACTCCGTTTTCGGGGGTGTACATGCTGAGTATGTTCTTGTTCCCATAACCCACCGAACGCTGACATGGATCACAGGATTTTTAACGTGCAGTATTTGATCTTCTACATACGTATACACACGAAGGGGGTTCAGGCACTGACAGTTCTCCCCATGTGTTGACCTGGGAGATCGGAAAAATCCCCACCCTTTACCCACCAGGCGCCGTCACCGAGATTCGAACCCCGGACCCTCAGATTGAAAGTCCAACGCTTAAACCATTCGGCTATTGCGCCCGTCAGTTGAATCTTCATCTCACGTTGGTTGGTCTCACGAAGAGCAAAACAAGTCCCCAGCAGACTGCCGTGGAAGGGGAAGTGGGCGTTCCTCATGTCTAAGTTAACCCTGTCTCCCAGCGCTGAATCTCAATGGTGGGGGATGGGGGTGGATGTTTGTTGATGTTTGGCATTTGTATTCCTTCTTGATCTGTTGCTGTGATAAGCTTTCTTTGCACATATATCACGATATGAAATTTGTTCATGTAATTTATAAAATTCGACACATCCAGTGCTGTTGGGTTTTTTGGTTTTTTGTTGTTGTTGTTTATTTTATTTTATTTATTTATTTATTTATTTTTTATCTGTTTCAGCGATTCCAGTCTATCTATTCACTCATTCATCAGATTGTTCCAGGGATTATTTCAACATGTGACTTGCATATCAAGACCAGAAATCAAGTCGATCAGTAGCTGAGGGGCATCACCTCCTTAACTCATTCCCACCCCCACCCTCTCACTCCACGTTCCCTGTGGTTCCAGTTTGACTGAATTAGAATGATTGTCTCTCACTGCCGTCATAGATGAGATATGTCCGAGTGGTCCCATCTGCATTCTTTGTAGGAGGTGAATGATGACACACAGTATGGATTGAATCTTCATCTCACGTTGGTAGGTCTCACGAAGAGCAAAACAAGTCCCCAGCAGACTGCCGTGGAAGGGGAAGTGGGCGTTCCTCATGTCTAAGTTAACCCTGTTTCCCAGCGCTGAATCTCAATGGCGGGGTAGGGGGCGGGGTGTGGTGTGGAAGGGTTTGGGGGGGTGGGGGTGGGGGGGGGGGGGCATATTTGTTGATGTTTGGCATTTGTATTCCTGCTTGATCTGTTGCTGTGATAAGCTCTCTTGGCACATACATCATGATATGTGATTTGTTCATGTAATTCATAAAATTCGATACATCCAATCCTGCTTTTTATGTTTTTATTATTATTATTATTATTATTATTATTATTATTATTATTATTATTATTATTATTATTATTATTTTTATTTTTATTTTTATTATTTTTATATTGTTTTGTTGTTTTTATTATTTCAGCGATTCCAGTCTATCTATTCACCACATCATCAGAATGTTCTCGGGATTTTTTGTTGTTGTAATTTTCACTTTATTTTATTCTTTTACATGTGACTTGTAAATCGAGAACAAAACTACGCAGATAATTTCATCCTTTAACTAGTGTGCCTTGAGACTGATAAACGTGACAGCGGGAGAGCGAGCGAGAATAAGAGAGAAAGGGGAGGGTGGGGGGTATCAGGGGGGGGGGGGGGATGTGAAGAGAGAGAGAGGGAGAGAGAGAGAGTACTGGAGTGGCGACTTGGAAGACTAGACAGATAACATGTTTACAGATAGAATATGGTCCCTACTAGAACACAGTATGGTTAGTCTGTCGGGTGGTAAATGGTAAACCCTTACCCCCGCGGGAGGGGGGGGGGGGGGTGCTGGGGGGTTTGGGGGGGGGGGGATTTTTCATAGTGATTTTTTTCATGTGTATTTTTTATGTCAGAAATCAAAATTTACCTGTCTGCCAAGTTTAAATTACTGTATAAATACAGGAGGAGGGTAAATATAGGCCATTTTTCCTTCTTACGGCCCCATAAATACTGTTTCGGGGTATATGTGCTTGAAACGGCACTATATCCACTTATTTCACCACAAAGTTAATTTCTTTATATCTGCAGAAAGAAATTAGAATGAGCTTATTTCATGAATGAAAGTGAAATTGGATTTGTGCCGTAACAGCTTGTCACGTGATCAAATATTTCCGGTGTACTGAAAATGCTCAAAAGCCAGCAACCTGATTTCTGTATGAAGGATTTATTTATCAACGTGAGGCATAATTAGGCACTATATTAGATTAAATTCGTATTTATGAAATGTAGTATTGCATCTAATCAGTCTGATTTACATGGTTAATGTCCAAGCCGACCGCAAGTGCCACAATGTAACTGAAGCAGGTTGTCTTTTCTTTTCTTTTTCCAATGCATTTTTATGTTAAAAAAAAAAAAAAAAATCACACTGTATCAATCATACAGGGGTCTGTTTGTGGTTTCAATGCAGCGGGGGTGTGTGTGTGTGTGTGTGTGTGTGTGTGTGTGTGTGTGTGTGTGTGTGTGTGTGTGTGTGTGTGTGTGTGTGTGTGTGTGTGTGTGTGTGTGTGTGTGTGTGTGTGTGTAACAAATTATGATATATATATATATATATATATATATATATATATATATATATATATATATATATATATATATCTTAGTCGCTTTTCTTTCTTAAACTATAGGTGAGGTCAGGGGTATACCTGCTTGCAAAGTCACACTACCAGAATAATGAAAATGATTAATTTTCTTTGTGCTAAACATTGAATTCAGAAACGTGGACATACAAATTGTGCATCATTCACAACAGAAACAACTTGGAAACGGACTTAAGATTAGTGACAGAACAAAGCAAGGCTGAGACTGAGAAATATAAAGTTTGATGTGTCCACAAAACCCGTACAAAGTTTGAAGGTTACACAAAAGTTGCAAACAGAGTGGATGATGCATTGTACGTATCTGACATTAAAAATGCCAGACATGTTCTTAAATGCAAACAGTGAAACACTGATATAAGGACAGAAAGCCAAGCCTAAGAGAAGGAGGATACCACAGCCGGACCATCAACTCCCAGGAAAGAAGACAACTTGCACACAAAGCTTTTATTGCTGCATCGTGTGTGACGAAGCAAGGAAATGGAACCCAGTTTCTAGAGACCAGAGCTCTCAAATGGGGAAAAGTGTGGCAAAATTGCTGAAGACTCGATCAGAGAGGCAGCTTCTCTAACCGTGGGAATTGTGATCGTCTAAATACATGACACATCTTGTGGCACGGGAAGCACACTACCAGAAAATCTTTCGGAAGGGACCTCATTCTGAGGCCAGTCCTCTCTTCTCCTCTACACAGACCCCTCGGATGTCCAGTGGGTGTCTGAATGACCCAACCTTTAGCTTCCGTCGTCAGAATTGTGGTATTCTTTGTCAACATTCACCTCTTCAGTATAAGCCTTCCGCTTGCAATATTTTGATGATGGTAATTGTGGTGAAACGCTGTTAACGTCGTCTCTTTCGCCGTTCGTATGGAGAGAGTTAAACTTGAAAATGCTGTCTGCTACAATGGACTTCAAAGTAACAGCTTGCTGCCAGAAACCATTTCTCCCGATAGCGTGATTCCTCACTCCTGCGGAGACAATAGTGATTTACAGAAGATAGGATTAGTATCTGGCAAAGACGTTCAATATATGGAAAGGCCAATCAAAACATAGCAAGAAGCTCTGAAAACCAGGCCCAGACACCGGTACTCTGTAAAGCATATCCTTCATCAACACATCCACCCATCCTTCGGCATTAGCTCCCAGAGCTCCAGCTATGTTTCATAAAGGTTAATGAAGAGCCCATACTCAGAATCATTGACACTCATGTCCCCATTCAACCCAGTACACTTGCCGTAACTATGTTCAGATTTATGCAGATTCCAAGACGTCTTCTGTGAGCACTCAATTACAGATTGCCAGGTTGGGTGTCACTCAATGAATCAAATCTGGCCAATGTGCAACAGTCAGTTGACTGTGCCCAGCCTGTTCTTCATCCTGTCACAGACAGTATAACAGTGCAACATGTTCTGCAGGTGTCACTGAAAGCAACAATATAACTGGGTCAGGAGTATGCTTTTGTCACGTTTGTCTTTGCAATTATAAAGAAAGCACTGATGGCCATTTGGCAAAATGAACAGTCCGAGAAGAATGTGGTATGTCTTGGTGCATTACTCTTCACTTGTTCTCTATGTACTCTGGAAAAACTTAAGAGAGGAACAGGCTTTAGAGACATTATTGTTCAGTTGGACATCTGCACCAGGGGCTCCACTGAAGCCTTTGTGGCTGGGAAACAACGACCATGCCATCAGAGAACACCTCAGTGTTGTAAGCTCTGGGGATAATTCATCTGTGACAGTTTCTCAAAGACTCACCACGTGCAAAGGAACTCTCCGAGGGCGCAAACGGGCATCTTAAAGTCCCCCAAAATTGAGAGAAAAAAACTACAAAAGTATACCATTAATACATTCGAAGTAGAAGAAAAATGTTCTTGTGGCAAGAAATGAAAGACGGCACAATTTGGTAGTGCTCATGAACAACTCAGTGATATTTTCTATAATTCGAAAGGAATGATTACAGTTTGTTTTGCAATGAACTCTAAACTGTCTGCTTTTTGTGTTGGTCACACCTTTCGCAACTGCCAAAGAAAGGAGTTGATGGGGTTCTTTTTTTTCTTTTTTTTTTTTTTTTTTTAACATTGTCTGGATTCTTATACCGCAATTGACGTTATGTGACACAGGTAATTATGGACAGAAAAACTGACCAAACTATAAAGCGGATATTGTGAAAAATCCCCCTGATGATGCAAGTGTGGTGTGTGGGCGCAAAAACCGTAAATGATGATGTTTTGTTTACCAAATGAAACGTTGTTGCAAATTACGGCGACGCAGTCGTAACAGAACGCCTGAAACGCTCGGGTACATTTTAGCAGGTCATTCTTGATAGTAGAAGGCTGAGTGACATAATATAAAGCTCTGCAAACCTACACTTAGACAAATAGGACACTTCATTAATAACAACATACCATTTTTGTTGATGACACACTTTCGCGACAATGCTAAAACAGTGCCTTTTTTTAACCATACCCTGGTATATTCATACCGTAATTCATTTTTTGGCAGACAGGTATATTTGGATGGCAAATTGATCAAACTATGGGGAAATCATAATGAACCCCCCTCGCGAACTTCATAGATTGAGAGAATTATTGATCAGCCATTGACATTTCCCCACGCACTATTTTCCCAGAAAATAAGATAGCAAATCTTTTTTCGGGATGTTTTCTCTTTTCGTTTAGCAGAGGGGAAATGAAATACCAGTGGTTGAGGGGCAACACTTCACAAAAAGGCTGAATCCCTGACAACAGTCTGATGTTGGACTTGAGGTCAAGGTGTTTCAAACAATGACAAAGCTTTAGGCCTTCACCGATTGACGCGCGTCTGCCGATGTTCGCGAGATTAGCCCATTAACATTAATGACCACTGCAGAATCTGTGTCCCACCGCACTTTAATCACGCTCACAATATTTTTTTTTTACTTGAGGAACGAGCTGTTTCCTCCCACAGAACCTGTTCGCTTTAACTCTGATTTGAATCGTCCAAAATGGCATGTGATGGAGAAGACAACCAAGAAATAATTCATTTATTTCTGCAACAGGTTTTGCAGGATGATAATCTATTTGAATTAGTTGTTGCTTGTTTCTTTCGCAGAGGCATAAAACGCAAATGCATTTGTTTTCGGATAAGGTTGCAATTGTTTACGAGATATCCTTAAAAGCTGAAGAGAAATAAGCCGAATATTTTTTTTAATTTTTTTTTTAAACTCGCCTTGATAGACATAAATAATTTAATGCGTGTTTCTTTTAACATCTAAACGTCCAAGCATTTCCTTTCTATGCAAGTATCCGTCCTGTTTGGTCATTGTTCATGAGTGTCCCAAATTGACTTTTTAAATTATCCAGTCATTAGACAGGGGTGCGGGGGGAGGGGAGGTGTGTGTGTGGGGGAGGGGGGGTGAGGGGGATTCATTAACAACATCAGCTTTTTACACGCGCTTTAAAGACTTTCTATGTGGTCGGCAACCATGGAGTTCGGGTCTAAGTAAGCTCCCCAAAGAACAGAATGGCCACCAGTTTGCTTCGACTGCAAGCAGACACTAATCCCCCCCACACCCCACACCCACACACACACCCCACACCCCCGCCCTCCTCCCCACCCCTGCAGAGAACGCGGACAGAGAGAGAGAAAAAAAAAGCACACACATAAAAAGCTGGGCATCCTTTGAAGTTGACTTAAAGTTTTGTCTTTCCTCCTCTCTCAGTCAACCACGTTCCCTCCACACCACCCTATTCCGTTTCACAGCAGGCTACTTTCCAGCGGTATTCTTTTGGTCTGAGCTGACTGAAGAAACTCTAGGATGGAGCTGGTACCGTGGCTGATGAGACTTAAGAGCAAAGGAGTCTGTCGGTAGGAAATTAGTCGGCTTCTTTTCTTGGCTTTGGCAGTCCGAGGGAACAGATAACTATTGCTTTCTGGTATAGAAGCTGGCTGGCTTAAGGAGCGCTCTCTGGGCTGTCGAAGACCAATTTCGGTCAGTGTGTGCGTGCGTGCGTGCGTGCGTATGTCTGTGTGTCTGTGTGTTTGTGTCTGTATCTGTGTCAGAGTGTCTCTGTGTGAAAGTTAGCATGGATGTATGTAGAGAGAGGGTGGGGGAGAAACGTATGTGAGTATGTGGGTGCGTTAGAATATTTTTTGGAGATAATGATATTAATGAAATTTGGTACCTTGATTTGTTAAATTTGTTTGTTTGTTTTTGTTTTTGTTTTTTTGTTTGTTTGTTTTTTTTGTTGTTTTTTTTGTATGTTTTTTAAATCATACCTCCCTCAAATCAGAATTTCCTTGTGTTGCTCAGTTAATATTTTATTCAAATGGTTGCGAAAATGTCAGTACAACTAACAGTTAATCTGACAATAAATGGTTTCAGTCAGTCAGTGAAAGTTAGTGTGTTTGTGTCTGCGTGTGTGAACCCAGTTTCGTGAGAAAAATGAACATTGATGTGGTTTCCGCAATAAAAGTACATGAGGGGAAACCCCCATAGAGGGAGAACCTGAGAGAAGTGAGAAAGAGAATATATTGAGAGATGGACAGGCGAAGAGAGACAGAAAGACATACAAACAAAACCAGAGACTGAGAGAGGACACCGGACGTTTCTACTGAATAAACCATTAGCTCATGTCAAAGGGATTTTTTTTTAAAAACAAAAACAGAAAAAAAGGCAGCAGGATTAGAAAAAAAAATCAACAACAAGAACACACGTACAAAAAAAAATATATGTTAATAATCACACGAGAACGACAGTGTCACTGTCCTTTTTTTTCTTTGTGTGAAATCTGTCTGACATACAAGTATAACCTTACGACAAAGGCATTATTTGCCCTTGTGTTACTAGTATTCTATAAACCCCGCAAAGTATAGGACACAAAGTTTCGATATATGGTACAGAGGTTGGCAATTCTTAAGAGTTACGTTTTGGGTGTCGGTCTTATTTTTCAGTTTAAGGGACCATCTGCCGTTTAAAGCTGTTGCTTCGTATTCCGGTTGTCAATTCTTACGAGTTGTATTTTGGGTATCTGTCCCCTTTTTTTTTTTTTTTTTTTTTTTACAAGTTTAAGTAACCAACTGCCCTTTAAAGCTGTTGCTTCATTTTCCAAGACTCACTGATGCATGGCACAGACTCTGAATATATTGTGTAGACGTTGGTAATTCCTAAGAGTTACGTTTTGGGTATTGGTCCTTTTTTTTCACCAGTTTAAGTGACCATCTGCCGTTTAAAGCTGTTGCTTCGTATTCCAAGACTCACTGATGCTTGGTGTCTGTGCTTCGGGAATTGGACAGATGTGAGATGGAGAGTACTCGTTAAGGGTTTTCTGCCCTTTCCTTACAGACAGCACCCCCCCCCCCCCCCCCGCCCCCCCTACCCCCCCCCCCCCCCAACACCCCCTCCCCCCAATCCCATTCTCACCCTCTCTAAGTTGTCAGATCCCCGTGACAGCAAGATGGGCTGCAGTCCTGACGCCTTCCTGTTCCGAATTGGTCTTTGCCGTTAGCAGGTGTCTCGTTGGAAGTCCGTGTCCTAAGGACCTATATCTGCCAAGCACAATTTTGATGCATCTGTGTTTCTTTTTTTTACATTCCTGTCTTCTGATGCTACGTTTAATGTCTTCTTCTCCTCCTCCTCCTCCTTCTTCTTCTTGTTCTCCTCCACCTCCTCCTCCTCCTTCTTCTTCTTGCATACCTGTCTTCTTCTTCTTCTTCTTCTCCACCTCCTCCTCCTTCTTCTTCTTCTGCTTCTTCTTCTTTTCCTCCTCCTCCTGTTCTTCCTCCTCCTCCTCCTCCTGTTCCTCCTCCTACTTCTTCTTCTTCTTCTCCACCTCCTCCTCATCCTGTTCCTCCTCCTACTTCTTCTTCTCCTTCTTCACCTCCCCGCTTCTCCTCCTCCTCTTCTTCTCTGCAGATGTGTAGCGTATCTTATTGGAAAGAGCAAAACTGAAACTCGGAGCCATCATCTCTTTCGCATTTTTGCTCCTGTTCTTGTTCTAGTTCTTATCATTCTTCTTGTTCTTGTTCCTCTGGTTCTGCTCGTTGTTGTTGTTGTTGTTGTTGTTGTTGTTGTTGTTGTTGTTGTTGTTCTTCTTCTTCTTCTTCTTCTTCTTCTTCTTCTTCTTCTTCTTCTTCTTCTTCTTCTTCTTCTATCTCTCGTCTGGACTAGTCTAATTCATAGCTGCTTCATCCAGCATTTCCCTCTTTTCCCACGATACCAGATTCGGTGTGGTGAGTTTAGACATCGAACGAATCATAACGCTCAACTTTGTGTTTGTTTCCATAATCATAAGAAGAAAGAAATAGGAAATAGAGAGGGGGGGGGGGGAGAGAGACAGTCAGAGGTGGTGAGGGAGAAGGAGAGTGAAAGAGACAGAAACAGAGACGAGGGACAGAGAGAGAGAGAGGCAGGCAGACAGAGACAGATACAGACACAGACAGACAGACAGACAGACAGACAAAGAGACATATTTAGGGAGAGAATAAGAGTGAAAGAGAGTGAGAATTAGGTGCAGAGAGGCAGAGAGCGAGTGCGGGGGAAAGAGGGGAGGGATAAAGGGGGCTGGGTTTCGGCCAAGGAACAAATCTTTCTTCCTTTCTGTAAAACCATGGTCATGAAAAGTTTTGCGACTTAAGAAAGAAGGGGACGCATTAGACAAAAACAAAAAACAAAACAAAACAAACAAAAAACAAACAAACAAAAAAAAAGGCTTCAACTATTCTTGCCACACACACGGACAGACAGACAAAGTACTGGGAAATACACACACACACACACACACACACACACACACACACACACACGACACCAGCACAGCAGAATTAACGCATTGATGAAGGTCTCGTGTGTCTGCAAGTCGATTCTCCCCAGACAGCCCGAGTCTCCAGCAGTAACCACGACAGCTCTAGGTTTTCATTTGACATCAGCAGCATCGTTCGGTTCCCATGACCTCTGTGAGGTTGAGGCGTCCAGTGAAGGGCAAGAACAAGCGTCCGACCATCTGACAGACCCTCCTTCTTAAACAGTTTACGTTCTCAGCCTCTCTTTATTTTCTTCTTGTTTTTCTTTCTTTTTTATTTATTTATTTATTTATTATTATTATTATAGAATCTTCCCTGCGGAACGGTGTTACAGATTTTGATGAGTTTCAGTTTCAGTTTCAGAAGCTCAAGGAGGCGCCACTGCGTTCGGACAAATCTATATACGCTACACCACATCTGCCAAGCAGATGCCTGATCAGCGGCGTAGCCCAACACGCCTAGTCAGGCCTTGAAAAAAAGAAAAAAAAAAAAAAAAAGATTTTGATGAATGGAGTTTGACTTTCACTTTCTGAAGGAGGCGTCACTGCGTTCGGACAAATCCATATATACGCTACACCACATCTGACAGGCAGATGCCTGACCAGCAGCATAGCCCTACGCGCTTGTCAGGCCTTGAGTGCATGCTTATATATTTGTGTGTACCTATCAGAGTGTATTTCGTTTTACACAATAATCATTTCGCCAGAGGACAACACTTTTGTTGTCATGGGTTCTTTTTTCCTTGCACCAAGTGCGTGCTACACACGGGTCCTCGGTTTATCGCCTGATTCCAAAGACTAGACGTTCAGTTTGATTGTCCAGTCAAACTTGGGAGAAGGGGCGAGAACGGGATTGGAACCCACACCTTCACAGATTCTCTATTGGCAGCTAAGGGTTTTAACTACTCTTCTGCCTTCCTTCTGGTAAATGGAGAGACATATCTCCAAAACGATACATTCAGCACAAACGTAGTCATATCCAAAATTGCCCATCAATTAATCTCTGAATCAAATAGAAATAGACATATGTGAAGAGCGTGCACTGCAAGGTTATGATTGACTGTCTGAGTGATTGACTGTCTGGAGTGTGTAAGTGTGCGTGCCATGCCTGAAATCTGATTGAATGACACAGGAAACGAATGATGGCTGCAGTAACTCCCTATTGTCTGGTTTGCCTGCTTCATCCATTCAGTCCCTTCAGCGCATACAAAATTCTGCTGTCCGACTCGTCCTCAGAAAGAAAAGATCTCAGCACATCACTCCTCTTTCGCAACATCTCCATTGGCTCCCTTTCTCACACAGAATAAAGTGTAAGATCAGCACTCTATGTTATAAATGTATTCACAAATCTGCCCCTTCCTATTTTTGTGGCTGCCTTCACCCCTACACCCCATCTCGCTCTCTACGATCGGCTTCGGATCCACTATGTTTACGCATACCCAGATTTAAACACTCCACTGTTGGCCGCCGTTCTTTCTCTGCCTCTGGACCTTGCATTTGGAATGAACTTCCTCTTTCGCTTCGTCAGCTCTCCGCACTCAGCTCTTTCAAGTCTGGCCTTAAAACCCACCTCTTCACAGGATAGCCTCCCTCCCCTGCCTCTTCCTTTCTTCAGTTTTAGAGTTGTGCATGCGTGTGAATAACTGGTGTGAAAGCGCTTAGATTTGTCTCTGCACAAGATTCAGCGTTATATAAATACTATCATTATCATTATTATTATTATGATGAGCGCCCAATGGCAGTCGTCGGTGGGCTATGCAGCCTGTTTTGCAAATGAACCCAAATTTGTAAAGCGCTTAGAGTTTGGTCTCCCGCCGAGGATAGGCGCTATATGAATACCCATATCTTTCATGAATGGACTGTAAGTGTTAGGTGTTCTGATCGTGTTATATCTTTGATGACTAACCAATGCTCAGAGCATCAATGTCAGTCTTTTTGATGGATGGCTGCATTATGATTGGTTATTTTTTTAGTACCTTGCATTTCTCCCCTCTCCTCTGTTTCTTCTCCCTTCTCTTTCTTTATTTCCTTATATCAGTTTCTTTTCTTTTTCTTCTTTTTTTTTTCTTTTTCGTGTTTTTCACCGGACTATGCATGTGGTGATAAAATGAATTGTGATCCTGTGTTTGTATCTATCGCTTGACGGGCGCAATAGCTGAGTGGTTAAAACGTTGGACTTTCAATCTGATGGTCACGGGTTCGAATATCGGTAACGGCGCCTGGTGGGGGTAAAAGGTGGAGATTTTTCCGATCTCCCAGTTCAACGTATGTGCAGACCTGCTAGTGCCTGATCCCCCTTTCGTGTGTATACGCACGCAGAAGATCAATTACGCACGTTAAAGATCATGTCATCCACGTCGGCGTTCGGTGGGTTATGGAAACAAGAACATACTCAGTACGCACACCTCCGAAAACGGAGTATGGTTGCATACATGGCGAGGTAAAAACGGTCATACACGTAAAAGCCCACTCGTGTAATGTACGAGCAAACTTAGAAGTTGCAGCCCACGAACGAAGAAGAAGTATATATTGCTTGATAGTAGCATTACATTAATTGTTTATCCTATTTTTCGTATTTGCTGTTGATGAATAAATGATTTGATATCGATGATAATATGTTTCATTAGTCGTCGAATGAAGATGGTAGTGCAACACACACACAATAACATTTAAGTTTGGTGATGGATGTGTGTGTGCGCGTGAGAGAGAGAGAGAGAAAGAGAGAGAGAGAGATAGAAAGAGGAAGAGAGAGAAAGAGACAGACAGACAGACAGACAGAAACAGAGACAAAGAAAGTTAAACAAACTTCAGTTTATCATGACTTCCACAAGCAGCAGAAGAAAAAAAAAAGCAATAAACCATGGACTAGCAAGGAGACAACGTTGGGCTGGTCGGCTCTGTGATACGTGTGTGCAATGTGCAATGTTTGTAGACACTGTATGTTGTTATTCGTTCCTCATATCAGACAAAAGGGTTAACAAGCTTGGCTCCAGAAAAGAACAGCTGCAGCACTTCTCTCTTCGCCTGGGCTTCATTAGGCAAGCAACTCGCTTCTGTCTGTGGACTTGAGAGAAGCGTTCTCGAACAGCTTCTCCCCACCAGGTCTAACCACGCGAGGAAAAATGAAAATATAGATTACAATAAATGAGCTGCCCATAATTATTTAGCTGCAACCTTGTACTTTGAAAGAAAAAAAAATCACACACACACACACACACGCACACACACACACCAAAAATCCAAGGACCGTTGTGCAGAAGGAATGTAAAGAGTTCAATTATGCTCCTTTGTTGTTGTTTTTTTTTTTACATGTATGCATTTTAAGTGCAAATTGCTGTTGTCTCAGCCGTTTAATCATGTGTGTGTATATGTGTGTGTGTGTGTGTGTGTGTGTGTTGGAGTGTAAGAGTTGTAGTATTGAGAGTATGTTACTTTGTGAGTTTTATGCATTGTGGTTTTATAATATTAATGATTCTGTTTTATGTTTTCACTACTTTTTATATGCTTTCTTTTTTTCACTTTGGATACTGGATTGTAAAGCACTCAGAGCTTGCTCATGCTTGTATTATAACACTATATAAAAAAAAAAATATCATTATTATTATTATTATTAATGCAAAAATTCGCCCTGCAATCAGACGGTGGCACCACAGATGACCATCCCTATGGGAGACAATTAGGGACGATAATCCACAGGGATATCACCCGCCCTTCCAACAATTCCACCCACCCACCCACCCTTCCAACACACACACACACACACACACACACACACACACACACACACACACACACACACACACACACACACACACACACACACACACACACACACACACACACACACACACACACACACACACACGCGCGCGCGCGCGTGCTCACACACAATACACACACACTAATGCACGTCTTGTCCAGGGTTGTTTTGTTTTGTTTTGTTTTGTTTTGTTTTGTTTTTCGAGGCCTTTCGAAAATACACTCCCAAATCTGAATATTCGTATTTTGTTGATTAATCCACGAAGATAATTCCGTATTCCATGAAAATCATTCTTGCCATATTGCCCTCATACAACTCATTTAAAGTCATTCACGTAACGCAAATGAAAATACGTTTACGTGTCTTCTGCTTTAGATCACTAAAATTCTTTGATTACAATCAATAATACTTTGAAGTTCATGTATTGACTTCGGAATTCATTCATACATTTTGTCTTTCCGGCAAGAAACAGGTAGAGACAGTAAATAATCAAACCTCCAAATTTACGTCAAACGAACATGGAGTACCACAGGGATGCATCACATGTCCAAGTGTATTCTCTATCCTTGTCAAAACATATTGTTTCATGAAATGTAAATGCAAATTGCTGGCAGATGACACACTCCTGCATACATGCAACTCAGATGCCTGTAATCCAACATGAACATGATATTATGAGATTTAATGGCTGGACGCGATACAATCACATGCCATTATATGCAAAGAAATTGAAGTGCACGAGGACAAGGGGTGAAACAAAAATCCAAACAATTATTCACAGGCGTCAGTTGAAATTAAAATGATAGATTCACATAAAATTATGGTTGTCTTTATTGACATGCATCTCTCTTGGATTGATCAAAGAGGTCCTTCGGAAAATGTTTGTCTAACTGTCAAGCGAAATACTTCACTAATGAGAAACAAACAAAAACAAACACAAAACACTCCACTCCCCAAATGGTTTTGTTCTGTGCGCATGTTCCGCCAGTCACAGATTTATTCAAACTTTATTCACCGTATTCACAAAGGATCATTCATTTTAGAAATATTGAAGTCAAGATCGCATACTCCTATGGACTATAAGCAACTTAATCAGCATATCATCTGTCCATAACAGGTTGTTCTCCAACGTATGAAATATGACCACAGACACATCAATATGTTATTTGTACCCAGACCAAGAAATAACCTCAAAGAATACAGCTTCCTAACCCATGGTGGAAACTCATGTCATTATAACAATTGGAATCAGCTTGATCGTTCCAAGATTAAGCAATCAGAGTACACCATAAGCCAGGGAGAGAACACAAAGAATGCTAGATATTCAGA
>NC_134890.1:23456204-23461204 GCF_041734735.1 Babylonia areolata | reverse complement strand
TTTCTACAGAATTATGCACACACACAAAAAATAAATAAATAAATAAATAAAAACTCGCCGGTCCCGCCCCCGTCCACCCACGGTGGTTGATCAGAGACACCAGGTACAAACCAGTGGTGCCCCCAGTCCAATGCAGAGACTTCCCAAGAGCTACCAGTGACGGCTGAAGATTGAACTAAGGAGATGTATGATAGTCGTGTCAGTAGTGTTCGACTATGGCAATCAGAACAGCAGAGGAGGTAACTGGTGACCCGATTATCTGGACTAAAATTTGACTGAAAGTGGAGAGTGTCTTGCCGTAGTTATACATCATCCCCACTCTCTCGGCCAAGAGGGTTTCAGGACAGTCGCCATTGGGATGGATCCAAAAGGCCACCTAGCCCCCCAAGGCTGCAGCACTAAGAGCCAGTACAAATTTGCCTCCTAGTTTGAGAGTCATAGTCCTTCACAAAGACTGAGCTGTAAAGGATTTCCCTTTGCAATAGAGAAACCATTGATAATGCAGCGCTCACTTTGCTGTTGGCCCAACTGTAAACTTGTGAAACATCGTTGATGTATAACAGGGATACCATACAGTTGAAAGGAAAAAAAGTTTTAAAAACTGTTTATATCTTCCCTTTTTTTTAGAAAAAAAAAGATTAAAATCTGCATACAGAGTGAAAGACAAATGTTCAGTTAATCAGCACATGCCTAATATGAAAACTGTGTGAAATCCCTAAATCCGTAACCGTCCGATATTCACAAGAATGCAAAGGATACATGAATACATTATGAAACAATTGGTTTAGTATGTACCCACTACTATGCAATATTGTTTGTAAAAAACAACAACAACAACAACAAAACTATGCACGAAAGCAGCTTATACATTAGATTCATGTTTACGGAGAATTAATTGTAGTCAAAACAAACAAAACTCAAACAAATTAACAAACTATAATAACAAAGCTGCTGCCTTATCAAGACTTGAATGATATTTCCCATGCTTTTCTTTAGTTTCAGTCTGTAAGAAGAAAAAGAAACACTGTTTTTTTGTTGTTTTTTTTAACTTATTATTTCATCGTCCGGATAAAAAGGAACAAAGAGAAAGAGTTAGCAAAACAGATAAACAACAGATGTATTTCATAACGTAACAAAAAATAATAAACAAGCAGATAAACAAATGAACAGATAGATAGATAGACAGACAGATGAATGAATGAATGAATGAATGAATAAACAGCAAACCAAGTCACAGAAATACGTTTGTCTGACGAAAATTAAAAATAAGAAAAGAAAACAAAAAAAACCGCAGTGTCATTTACTTCCTTTCTGCAAGATTTTTTTTTTTTTTTTTTATGGAACTGGCCTTTGCCTTAAAACGTCTCACAAGTTCTGACATCTCTTTCTTAATAATGGATGGCGATTTTTTTTCCTTCTTGTTATTCATCTCTATACATTAAGCGAACAAATGCATTAACCTATCAGTTGAGCTCCAGATGTACAGCACGGCTATCAATGGTTGTCAGTTCTGAGTCATGTTTATCGTTCGATCCATGTGTACAACCTGATTAGAAAGACAGAGGGAAAAGAGACAAACAAAGGCATGTGAGAGGAAAAGAACAATACAAGAGAAAAAAGAAAGAAAGAAAAAAAAAGAATGCAAGGCAGAAACAAAAAGTAAAGCGAGAAATGTGGAGACAGAAGCCACTCGCAAAAAAAGGGTGTTTAAAGTCTTTTTCTTTAGTTGTCAAGCTTCTTTTTTTTCTGTTTTTGATAGCACACACACACACACACACACACACACACACACACACACACACACACACGCACACACGCACGCACACACGCACGCACACCCACGCACGCACGCAAGAAAACACACACACACACACACACACACACACACACACACACACACACACACACGCACACACACACACACACACACACACACACACTATACATACTACTATTGTTACATAACTGCTACTACTACTATCAATGATAAAACAACAACACATTACTATACTGTTAATAACGGCGACAGTGATGATAATGTTGATGTCGCTGATGATGATGGTGACAGCATGGTATAATTAACTAAGCAAAAAAATAAATATATAAATAAATAAATAAATAAATAAAATAAAATAATAATACTAATCAGAAGAAGAAGAATATTGATAATGAAGTAATAATATTATAGGCGGTCACACTATCAAGCTACTAGTAAGGCAGAAACGAACTAACGGACTTACCTTGTTGTCGGTGACTCACTGAGACACGGTAGTGAGTCTGACCAGTGGACAAGCACGAGGAAGAAAGACTGACCAACACTGCCGTTTGGAGAGGTAACGAGGGCCAGGGAGGTGTGTGTGGGGGTGTGTGGGGGTGGTGGGGGTGGGGTGGTGGAGTCGAAAGAGACACAGACACACCCCTAACCAAATGTCCGAATGTCGCCAACTGCCCACGCTGCACTCACAGCCACGCACACGCACACGCACACGCACACGCGTACGCACACACCTCGCCGTCCGCGCGACCACGCGGCTCAAACTATATATATACTGCTCATCCTTTTCCCCTTCCCCAAAATGTCCCCTCCCACCTCCCTCCATCCCGCCCTCCCTCCCCCCCCCCCCCCCCACCATTCTCTCCTCCCTCTCCTCTCCGCCATACCACCACCCCAACCCCTCGCCCCATCCTCCTTCCCCACCCCCCCCCCCCCCCTCCCGTTATGTAGTGGCACTGTCTTTCTCACTCCCCCCACTACTCCCTCCTCCGACCCCCCTCACATCTCCCCCCCCCCCTCCTGCTCCTTCTATCCCTGCACCCAATCTTTCTGTCCCCTCCCCCCCCCCCCCCCCCCCCCCACCGACTCCTCTTCATCTACCATCACCCCCACCACCCCACCCCCATTCCCATTCTCCTGCTCGCTCAGCGGTCTCCTCTGGGGTTGCCTTCTCAAGCGGGCTGCGGTGACTTGCCTCTGTTTTGTGAGTCTGCTAGATGAGTCTGCATTTCACTAAAAAAAATGATGTTGGTTTATTTTGTTTTTGTCTTTCTCTTCGGAAGTCATGCACAGGGAACTTAATATTTCTTTAATTTCGTATGTTTGTGTATGTTGTTTTTTTTTCTTTTCTTTCTTTTTTTTTTCTTTTTTTTTTTGTTGTTGTTGTTGTTGTTCATCCATTTGCTTATTTATTTATTTATTTATTTATTTATTTATTTATTCATTCATTCATTTATTTATCTATGCTTAAATACGCATTTCAATATTATTGTTTATTTGTTCATTATCTTATTTCTCTTTATTATTTCAAGCTTATACGGACGTGTCTGCCTCCGTTTTCTCTGTTTCTATCTGTGTCTTTTATGAGTCTGCCTATCGATGTCTGTCTGTCTGTTTGTCTGTCTCTGTGTAATCTCTCTGTCTATCCGCTCGCCTGTCCGCCTGTCAGTCTATCTGCCCCAGCCCCTCTCCACGCTTTCTCTCTGTATCTCTGTCTGTCTGTCTGTCTGTCCCACTCCCCCTCTCTTTCTCTCTCTCTGTCTGTCTGTCTGCAACCCTCCCTCCCTCTCCTTGTGCATGTCTGTCTCAGTCATTCATTTTTTTTCCTCTGTGTGTGTGCGTGTGTGTGTGTGTGTGTATGTGTGTGTGTGTGTGTGTGCGAGCGTGTGTGTGTGCGTGTGTGTGTGTGTGTGTGTGTGTGTGTGTGTATGTGCGCGCGCGCGCGCGTGTGTGTGTGTGTGTCTGCTCACCCATCTCACTCCCCCCCCCAACCCCCTGCTCTCTCTCTGTCTCTGTCTCTCTCTGTCTCTCTCGCTCTCTCTGTCTGTCTCTCTCTCTCTCTGGATATCATTCATTGATCCCAATAATTCCTCACCTTTTCGTTTTAACGATCCCACCCCCTCATCCGATCCTCACCCGTTCACAGAGACAAAGGCAGCCTTTCTGCTGTGCTTAAGAAATAGAAAAATAAATAAAGAGAAGAAGAGGAAGAAGTAAGAGAGAAAGAAAGAAGTCCCTTGATGACGAAGTCGACCAAAAAAAAAAAAAAAAAAAAGTGCACGTGTAAAACACGCCACCTCATCGAGTCAGCACGCCCCAGACACAACCTGTGCCTTCTCAATGACAAACTGGTCTGACCAATGCGCATCCTTCTTACATCATACGATGAGCTGTGTGATTCCACATTTCTCGGCACCCAGTTTATTGACGCTGCGTGGTTTTATATAGAGTCAGCACGGGAGGATTTCCAAGGAGAACAGTGTTATATGCTGGAGGTAGGGAACTGGTTATTGGCTGCATGGGGACGGAGGCTACATGATGGCACAATATTAAACCCTGTATATGGCTGCCTACATGGCGGGGTACAAACAGTCATACATGTAAAAGTCCACTCGTGTACATACGAGCGAACGTTGGAGTTTCAGCCCACGAAGAAGAAGGAGAAGAAGGAGAAAACGAAGAAGAAGAAGAAACACTGTATTATTGCCAATACCGAAAGAGTCTGTGAATCTGAATTGAGGAGGAGGTGGCATTTGGAAACAAGCACCTCCCCACACCACCACCCTCACCCTCAACCTCTCATACAAACGCAAACGTGTGCGGTGAAGATTACTTGCCATGATGGGTATCAAAAACTGCACATCCAGTGCTCGTCTCTGAAAAGTGTTTTCTCAAGCAGGCTGCGATGGCTTTTCTTCTTGTGTGAGTCTGTCAACAGAGTCTGCATTGATTTTCACCTCATGCACGTCTTTGTTTTTGTTTGTTTGTTTGTGTTTTTTACACGATTATGCAGAAATTTCATTTATTTATTAATTTATCAATCTATTTATTAATTTAGATATATATTTATCTATGTTTCCTTGTCTTTGTTCGTCCCCGTCTGTCTGTCTCACTCTGTGTGTCCGCAAATCTGTCTCAATAACTCACTTTTTTTTTCCTTTCTCTCTCTCTCTCTCTCTCTCTCTCTCTCTCTCTCTCTCTCTCTCTGTGTGTGTGTGTGTGTGTG
>NC_134890.1:23431204-23433704 GCF_041734735.1 Babylonia areolata | reverse complement strand
CGGCTTTATTGGCAGAAGCCACATGGGGTTATGAAAAAAGCGGAGAGGCGAAAATAAAGACACTAGAGCCTGAAATTCTCTCTTTTCTTTTTTTATCTGTCTCTTGTGAAACGTTCTATATAATAATTATCGTCCACTGATCATTGAAAAAGATTCAATCCATTTATTGATTTATCTCTTCAGTTTTCTGTCTACTATTGCATTGTATTGCATTGTATCGTATTGTATTGTATTGTACTCGTTGTATTGTGTTGTGTTGCGTTGCGTTGCGTTGCACCGCACCCCACTGCCCTGCCCTGACTTGCCCTGCCTGCCCCGTTCTTCACTGCCCTGCCCTGCCCTGCGCTGCCCTGCCCCGCTCTTCCCTGCCCTGCCCTGCCCTGCTCTTCCTTGCCCTGCCCTGCCCCGTTCTTCCCTGCGCTGCCCTGCCCCGCTCTTCCTTGCCCTGCCCTGCCCCGTTCTTCACTGCCCTGCCCTGCCCTGCGCTGCCCTGCCCCGCTCTTCCCTGCCCTGCCCTGCCCTGCCCTGCTCTTCCTTGCCCTGTCCTGTCCTGTCATGTCCAATGTTGTGTATTGTTGTGTTGTGTAGTGCTGGATTGAGATGTGCTGTATTAGACTGGATTGGGTTCCTTTGCTTCTTTCTGACTGCAAGTGGTTTGTACCATTACAGCGGATTTTTCTGTACAAATGTACTGCCAGGGACAACTTATCTTTGTTGTTGTTTTGGTGTTGCCGTGGGTTCCTTCTGCGTGCGCATTCCAACCCGTATGAATGGGATTTGAACCGGTACTCATTCGCTTCCTAGTTGAGCACATTACCACGAGGCCACTGCTTCTTAACCAAACCATTACTGCTTCGAGAGACCCTCCCACTTGTTGGGGAAAACGTCAGTAGAGCTAAGTGCGGGATGATGAAGAAGAAGAAGAAGAGCAACAACAACAACAATAACAACAACGACGACGAGATCAACAACAACAACAACAACAAAAACGACGACGACGACGACGACAACAACAACAACAACAACAAGCACAAGAAGACGAAGAAGAAGAAGAAGAAGAAGAAGAAGAAGAAGAAGAACAACAACAACAACAACAACAACAACAACAACAACAACAACAACAAGCCCAAGAAGAAGCACAAAAATTATCGTAACGCATTCCTTTTTACGAAATGTACAAACGCTGTAAGGCCATTTTCACCCAATCGTCGGAAACATTGGTATCATGGAACCTCACAGCTTCATTTTCTGCTGACTTTTTTTTTTTAAGAAGCCTTACTCTGCTAGCTACGGTGGAACGGCAGAGCATAGCAGGCTTGTAGCTCCTGACAAGGAAGCCCCATTATCAACACGCGCCACAAACCCTCCCAAAACCTCTCTGCACCCAAAGGAACCCGACGGTCGCGTCCAGCAACGTATCATCCCCCCCCCCTCCCCCCCCCCAACTGCAGGACTCCATACAGTCAGAAGTCCTTCTTCCCCAGGACAATATCCGATTGGAACAGCCTTCCTGCTGAGATTGCCCTCAGCCCCACCCTGGAAGGCTTCAAGTCCCAAATCTGATCCCCTCCCCTCCCCCCCCCCCCCCCCCACCCCCCTCAACCACAGCTCCCCAGCACACCCGGACCCAGCAAACTGTACCACAAGTGACTCAAACAACAGGCAACCCCCACCCCTTATAATCTACAGAATCTTCACTATGATGAAGGCGGTAGAGAAGGAGAAGAAGAAGAAGAAGGAAACAAGTGTTTCGGCTTCCACTCCGATGAAGACTAGATGTTACCCCCTTATTATATCACTTGTTTTCTCTCTAGCTCTCTGTATATACGATGATTGAACGAACTGACCAAAATTTTCAGGGATTTCATGACATTGCTGGTTTCGCAATTTTACTGTGAGATTGTATATGTAAACACACACACACACACACACACACACACACACACACACACACACACACACACACACACACTGTGTATTATACTGTGTATGGTATGTTGATATATATATATACATATATATATATATATATATATATATATATATATATAATGCTTTCCCTCGCTCTCTGCCTCTTTGACCCCCCGACCCCCTACCCCTACACCCTCTCTCTCTCTCTCTCTCTCTCTCTCTCTCTCTGGAGGGAGGGAGGGAGGGAGGGAGGGAGTCAGCACGTCTTCTGTCCATTAAACCTTGGAAGACGGGAAATGAAGAGTGCTGACGTTGTCAAACGGATGGAGAGAAAGGAGGAATAAATTAAAATAAAAAAAGAAGAAAAAAGTCAATATTTCAAATTGACTCCCGCATCTGCTGTCCATTAGGACGTGTGAAAGCTGCTTCCTTTGCTGTCCAAGTTTTGATTTTCTCTATCAAAATAATATGTTTTCTTTCTTTTCTGTCTGTCTTTCCATCTTTCTTTCTTTTCTTTCTTTTATTCTTTTCTTTTCTTTCTTTCTTTTCTTTTCTTTCTTTCATTTTTATTTCCTCTCTTTCCTTCTTT
>NC_134890.1:23408704-23421204 GCF_041734735.1 Babylonia areolata | reverse complement strand
TTTTCTCTTCTTTTCTTACTTAAAAAAAAAATCTTTGTTTTTTCCTTTTCTTTAAAAAAACAACAACAAACAAACAAATTCATGGATCTGTTTTAGTGATTACGAGTTACATTTCGACCAAAGGGACCCCCCCCCCCCCCACCCCCTTCCACTCCCGCCTCATCCCCACACTCACACCCCCTTCCCGGATCACATGCCCTCTCTGTCTGTCTGTCTGTCTGTCCGTCCCCCCCCTCTCTCTCTCTCTCTCTCTCTCTCTCTCTCTCTCTCTCTCTCTCTCTCTCTTTCTCTCTTTATTTATTTATTTATTTAATTTTCTTTTTTACATTCGCACCGCCATTGCAAGCTGTTCAGGTTTTTGGTTTGTCATCGCCTTTGGGGAAATCATGTGGCGAGTGTCACTGATTTCATAAATCACCAAATACTGACAGGAATCACGCGATTTTCCTCTCTCTCTCTCTCTCTCTGTCTGTCTGTCTGTCTCTCTCTCTCTGTCTGTCTGTCTGTCTCTCTCTCTCTGTCTGTCTGTCTCTCTCCCCTATCTCTGTCTCTCCTCTTTCCTTTCTCTTTTTTTTTAAAATTTTAAACATGTGTTTACTGTGATCGTAAGGGCCCGTAGGCGAAAACATATATCTCTCTATGCTTTTTATTCTTCTTCTGATAGATAAACGTGTAAGCTGATCTTTCCCACCTCCAAGCCACACTTCTTACCCCGGGAAATGATAAACAAATAAGTATTTAAATAAATAAATAAATAAATAAATAAATATCCCTCTAAAAGGCGGAAGCTGGCTGGGTATGTGTTGGGGGAATTGGGGGATAGGGGGGCGTGGGACGGGGGAGGGTCGGCGGGGAGGGGGGGGGGGGGAGGGGGGATAGCTTTGATGTCCACACACATTAGAGAGATGTGATCCTTGCTTGACAGTATAATACATGTCTGAATCGGTATCATGGTTTACAGCCGTTGGCATTGATGGCAGCTGAACCCCCTGAAGATGATGTTGCCCCCAACTGTCATCCCCTTGTGGATGAGCCCCCCCCCCCACCCCCCCCCCGTCCCCCCTCCCCCATCCTCCGCCATCACCCCTAATCCCCCTCCCTCCCTGCCCCCCTTACCCCCCTCCATCTCTCCCCTCCCCCTCCTCACCCCTCTTCCCCATGGGCCGGGGATTCCGTTCTTATGGTGCACACCATTCCAGTAGAGTTCGTGTGTGTGTGTGTGTGTGTGTGTGTGTGTGTGTGTGTGTGTGTGTGTGTGTGTGTGTGTGTGTGTTAGTTCGTTCGTTCGTTTTTGTTTTGTCTTTTTGTTTGTTTGTTGTTGTTTCGTTGTTGTTGTGTTTGTTGTTTATTTGTTTTGTTTGTTTTGTTTTTTGTTTTGTTTGTTTGGTTTTTTTGTTTCTGTTTTGTTTCTACCATAATTCGCGTCTTTGTCTTTTTTCTCAAGAGACGAGTTCTGTTCATTACTGCTTTTGTCAGTGATGAAGCTTGCCTGTGATGTTGTTGTTTTACGAGCTGGGATTGTATGTGTATGTTTTTGTTTGTTTGCTTGTGTGTGTGTGTGTGTGTGTGTGTGTGTGTGTGTGTGTGTGTGTGTGTGTGGGGGGTGTGTGTATGTGTGTGGGTGTGTGTGTGTGTTGTCCCTACCATTTACGCAGCCATTTCAAGCTGTTTGTGTTTTTGGTTTGCCGCCGCCTTCGATCCGGGAATTTGTGTGGCGAGTATCAATGTTTTTTTTTTTATAACTGACAGATTGCTGACAAAGATTACGCGATTCTTTCCTTTTTCTTTTTTTTTTTTTTTTTTTTTTCTTTCTCACACGTGTTTATTGTGATCATGTGGGCTCTTAAGCGAAAACTGTCATGTATATTATTATTTATTGTTGTTGTTTTTGTTGGTGTTGCTGTTGCTGTTCTCATTTCTCTCTCTCTCTCTCTCTCTCTTTTTTTTTTTTTTTTTTTTTTTTTTTGTTTTGTTTGTTTGTTTGTTTGTTTTTGTTTTTTTTGTTCTGGGACATTGGCTGAATCTGCGCACTGATCGTATCCACAAAAGAAAAGAAGAATTTTTATTCTCTTTTTTTTGCCACAAAGACCGTTAACTTGATTTGGCTTGTCTGCCTCTTCATGCTTATGTATATGTCTGTCTGTTCTGTGTGTCTGTCTGTCTCTGTCACTGTCTCTCTCTCTGCCACTGCCTCTGTCTCTGTCTCTCGCCGTCTCTGTGTCTTACTGTCTCTGCCTGTATCTGTCTGTCTGTCTGTCTGTCTGTCTGTCTGTCTCTCTCTCACACACATCCTCTCTCTCTCTGTCTCTGTCTCTCTCTCTGTGTCTCTGTCTCTCTCTGTCTGTCTCTCTGTCTATGCCTCTCTGTCTCTGTCTGTCTCTCTCTCTCGGTCTCTGTCTCTGTCTGTCTCTCTCTCTGTCTCTGCCTCTCACTTTTTCTCTGTCTGTCTGTCTGTCTGTCTGTCTGTCTGTCTGTCTGTCTGTCTGTCTGTCTCTCTCTCTCTCTCTCTCTCTCTCTCTCTCTCTCTCTCTCTCTCTCTCTCTCTCTCTCTTTCTCTCTGCCGTGTTTCTTAAACTCCAAATAGCTCCACTCTCAGACATTAGACCCTTTCTTATCTCCTCTCAATCTTCTTTTTTTTTCTTCTTTTTTTTCGGCCACTTTTCTATCTCCTCCATTGTCTCTTTATCAGGCCTGTCTCTTGTTCGTTTAACGTTTTCTTTTTCAATTTTGGCATGTCGTCTCTTGGATTAATTATATCTCTTTTCTTCCTTTCGTTTCATTTTTTTCAAAGCTCTATATTCAACATTGTCCCTTTTAGTCCGGCAGCCAAACGACGATTTTGGGCTTGACCTAAAAAAAAAAAGGGGTCTCAAAATGGATCTCAGCGGTTCTTGAGTTCTTTAGTGTCCCTAGATCACATATCCAAGTGATGCCACCCTGTCATTGTTGAGCATTTTGAGAAATCCAACATGGCCGCCAAGATGGTGACCTGAACTAAAAAATAAAGGTATCAAATATTAATTTAAATACAAATCGGTATTTTTGCGACAGACTGCCATGGAAATGTTAAGGAGAAGTTATCTTTAGAAAAAAAAATCATTTTTCATTGTTTGTGTAATGTTTACATTTCAAAGATGGCCGCCAACATGGTGGCCGAAAGGAAAACAATTACAGCCCATGTTCGGTTTCACATAGAGCGATAGTTTTCTTTCTTGCGACAAAACAGCATTGAGTATTTCCTATTTTGGATTATATGCATATTTTGATTATATGTTTATAGCATGAAAATGGCCGTCAAAGTTTAAAAAATGGATGGCTGTGAAGGTGGAAGTAGGAGGCTGATGAGATTTCTTACAAAGTAGAATGGTACATAGCACTACTGACATAAAAACAACCCAGTGGAATAAGCTACATCACCACAAGTATATTCGAAACAACATATAAAAGCATTCGAAGACAAAAAGTGAACTGGAAGACTTGTGAAAAAAAGTAGGTCAGCGTCAGAAAACCATCACACACACACACACAAACAGAAAGTACTAACGTAGGATATTGCACAATATGGCTGGAAACTTACCGGTATGTGTTGTGCTCTGTTTATCCAGAGACACAGGAACATGAGCGAAGACACGTCAACTGTGTAACACGTAAAAGTCATAACCATGATGCACTGCTAAAACTGTCAGAGCACAGAAGAAAAAGAATAAAAACTTGGCAAAGATAGTTTCTGTTTGTGAGTGAAGCACAAAGAAGTCATTCATTACTTGCATTGTAAGGTTCTTTTTCATCGTCTTCTCTGTCAAGCACATTGACACGTTTTGTCCATGGATTTTGACAGTTTTCGTTTAGACAACATTTGCAAAAGACAGTGCATGTCATTTGTGCAGTGACACATCCACATCGTGCAGTTGAACAAGGTTCTTCTGTGCTGCAGCCACACTTCAACATTTGCAGCACTTCAGCAGGTGCGGCTTCAACCCCAGGGGGTACTCTGACAGGCAGCAAAGTTGTGTCAGTCTTGTACCACCCGCAGTCAGTTGGGCAAGATCTGGCGGATCAGGATCCAGTGCTCTTTTCCAGATGCATGTCTGCAGATGCGCACGTTTGACATTTCCAGTGAAGGCTGCTGCTGTTGGTGGCAGTGATCTCAGTTTTGGAGTTCCTGCTGATTGTCTTGATGTTTTAAAGAGCCAGGCTTCAAATCTGATCTTTGTCATTTCTGTACATTTGCAGCCGTATCAAGCACCAATAAACTGAGTAGCCTACTGAATGACGTGATAGAAATCAGCATCTGGGTTCCCCAAGCTTTCAAGTGAAAACCCTTTTTGAAGGATTTTAAGGACTATGGCTTTTCCGATACCCTACATGTAAGCCACGGTGTCACAGCCGGAGAGGGCATGTGCTGTCAAAAGGTCTGGGATGATATGCTCATGCTCTTTGACTGTCGCGGCGATGTCACATGATGTTTTCTGGGAGGATGTGCCTTCCATCACAACAGTGATACACGTGACAGCAGTGATCTTCTGAGACAGGTATTGATGTAATAGCAAAACAAACACACCTGTGTCATCTGAAAGAATCCTGATAGAGGAGTATCCTTCTTTCGCTGCCCACACCATCTGTTGAGCCAAAATGACATCAGCCTCCTCATGTGTAGTTCGCATATCATCAGCTGGGGATGAGATGCCATTCTTGACTTCAACTGGAGTGGGGTCATCAGCAGTCACTACGAGCTTGTGCTGAAGGAACCCTTGAACCTGAAGACCACGAATCTTTTCAAGCAGCTGCTCACAGATGATGGCAACCATCTGTGTTTTGTTGTCAGTCACTGTCAGTGTTACACTTTGAGGAGGCAGAAGAGTGTCTGGTCTGAGCTGGTGACGCCTTGTGGCTGATTCCACAGCTCGAGAGGGTCTGGTGGTGCTTTTGATGCTGAATGAATGATATCTGTCAAAGACAAGACAAACATCACTCTCTTTCAATTTGGTAACAAGAAACTCCAGGAAACTGTCCACATACGTTTGTACTGAGCCCTGTGATGGCCAGTAGACAGTTCACAGCACTGCACAGCCGTTGATGATCACAACATCAGCTTTCTGACATGTACGTGTGGACAGATGAGACTGCAGTGTTCTTTTCAGTACAGACTTTGTGGTGGAAGGTCTCATGAGCCCGTAGTCTGTAAACATGGCAGTTGGAATTGGCGCCAGCTCATGTTGAAATAAGTTTTCCAGGTCAAGAATTCTTGTGTTCATCAGACCCATGACTGCTGTAGATGAGCTCTGTGTTAAACGTGGTTCCAGATCCTTTTTGTGTCGCTTTTTTGATGACAGCCATGGTGACGATCTTCGAACTAAAGGAAGCATTGAACCCTTCTGGCCATGTGTTCTCAAATTCCTCCATCTGCTTTACCCCCAAATCCAAGGCTTTGTCAACGTTGACATTCTGGTTGGATATCATTCTAGTGGCGATGTTGACAATGCCGCTGTCTGTATGATCATCTGGAGCAAGTGGGTTGATGCACGCCTGAAGTTTCCTTTGAATTTTGTCTCTGTCTTTGGCATCGGACTGAATCCGCGCTGGCATTTCTTCTGTGATTCAGTGTTCTTCTGCTCCTGAATTTCAGAGATGTCTTTGATCAGCTGGCAGCAAGTGTGGAGACTGAGTGCCCATCTGGCTTGTGCACCAGGGTTCAGAGTGATGCCAGTCAGACCACCTGGACAATGCCCATATCTCTTGAAGGTCGCCTCAATGTACATATCTGACCAGATACCATTCCAGAGCACAGGTTTGTGGCGCATCACGTGCTCTCCTTTGAGAAAACGCTGAAGGATCCCCTCTGGAAGGCATTCCATCGAACGCAGGTAATATAGACTGTATCTGGCATAATTCCAATGGCCTGCAGCAAAAAAGTATGGTATCATAGCAGCAACTGCCAACAGATGCAATGGCCAGTCCCCTTCTCTTTCAGCCCTGACAAACTGCATGCTGATGAAGACAGGCTTGATGAGGTTGTCTACCCACAGATTCGTGGTTCTACTCTCGGTTGAGGCACTTTCAAGCAAGCTCATGAGCTCACCATGTTCACTGACACCAGACATAGCTTCACGAAGCAATTCTTCTGTTACTATTCTCAACGCTCTGCAGTTCTGTGGGAATGTCTTTCCACTCAACATATTTGGTACTCCTCCAAAAGCAGCTTTCCTCACCTCCTCAAGGCCAGAGTTTGCCATCAAGGTGCCAATGCAAAAACTCATCAGCATATGCATTCCACCCAGTCGAGGAATAAAATTGCTGAACATTTCCGGGTGCACCCACAGCACGTTGATCATAACTCTGTAGAGCTGTTGATCCGCTGTGAAGACAGTGAAACTGATCATTGCAGTCATCATTGTTGTTGGGTCTGAAGGTGACATATCAATCAATGGCCGGTACACAGTTTTACTGGCTGGTTTGACTTCGTGACCATGTGCACGAGCATGCTTGGTATTGAAGCCTGCGTATTCGGGTGTGGACTCAACTTTTGTTATACATTTGAAGAAGTCAAAGTCCAAATCATTTGCTCTTTTGAGCGAAACGTTCTGCCTTGTCAGGATTTTCAGTGACAATACTGTGCGACTGTATGCTGCTGGGGGCATGGCAGGGTTGTTTTTTTTTGGTCCCTTGAAGATGTGAACCGGAGTTGTTGGTGCAACTGGATCCTGCTGTTCAATTTTAGTGATCCGTTTGATTTCTCCTTCACACTTACCAGAATCCGTTGTATCTGGCTAGCTTTGTGTAAGCAACAGAGCAAGTGCATGTGTAGACTTGAGGCCATTTTGACAAGAAATGTTTGCATCAAAGTTGTCACATACTGCTTGCACAAGACCTTTGCTGGCATCGAGAGCTGTCTTTTTGTCGCTAATAATTTCAGTGTGCGCTGCTGCTGATGCTTTGAACCTTATCACTTCATCGTATAAACACGTCACACCATAATCATACATGGTTTGAAGCAGGTGTTTTTGCCGTGCGAGCACACCCAGAGCAACCTGTAAAGGAGTAGGTGCGTTAGTGATGGAGGCAGTGATGATGTTGCCAATGAAAATAGCAGGCAGTGTCCAGTTCAGTTTGTCTGATATTTTTGACAGAAATGCCATCAGTGTTGAGCTCACATTGCTGCTGATGGTTTCAATGTTAACTCTGGTTTTGAACAGTTGTTTGAGTGGAGTGAGGTGTTTGCACTCTTGCGATATAACTGGCCATCTTTCCCGAATACAAATCTTCATCATCCTCTTCAACTAGACTAACAAGACTATTTGCTTTTTCGCGGAACATGAGAATGTTAGCCAGTCCCTTGGAAGACAAAACCAGGAGGTCCTCTTTGAAGAATACAGTCAGTTCCTGTTGACGTTGTGTCCTTGATAATGTAGTCCCTCCATTCTGAGTATATTCACAGTGAATGCCAACAGAAGTAAACACAGATGCCTTGTTCATTTTCATGTATTCAACCACTTGATCTAGAGCAAAATCTTTTTCTTGATTGACATTCTTCTGTTTCAGAGCTAAATCCACAGATTTGGGTGCCATAAACTTGACGCTGCAGCCATTATGATATCGTCCCTCTGCAGCATGCAGATCACTAACAGCTCCTTGCAGGCGAACATTAATTTCATGTGACCATTTGTCATTTCGTTTCCTACAGACTTCCAGAATGGCCTCTTTGAAATCTTTACGAGCTCCTCTGTCTGCTGTTCTGCACTCAGAAGCATTTCTGAATCTGCTTGGATTCTTTCTTTTATCTTTCGAAACAGCACATTCTTTTCCAAAAAAATGCAATGTTTGCGAAAATCAAATTGTTCAATGTGAGACCTTCTGACCTTTTTGGATGGCGACTGTTGGGTTGGATGCAGTGCTGGCTCGTTTTTGCGTTTCAGGTAGCGATTGATGTGAACAGAAGAGGTGTAAGTGGACACACAGTTACGATGGCAGAGTGTGAAGGCATGTTCAGAAACAAAGAGCAAACTTTCCAGTTTTTTTTTTTGTTTTTTTGTTTTTTGTTTTTTTATGCAGCTCATCTTCCCTTGCTTTGCTTGACAGGATGATTTTACTGATTCTGTCTGAGCCACATTTAGTAGTTGCTACAAATGAATATTGGTGGCATTGGTATGAAGATGAATGCTGCTGGAAGTAGCAAAGTTCCTCTCCCACCTGTTTAAAAAAAAAAAAAAAAGAGGTATGCACTTGAAATTTATAACAACGAAATTTAGATTAGGAACATCAGAACTGACAGTGCATCGCTCAAGATACAAAACTTCTAGTACGAATGGTTAAGTCTGCCCTCTGTGTAACAAATCTGAAGAAAACGAATTGCATTTTGTTCTTTGTTGCCCAGTGCTAGAAAATATTCGTGAAATGTTTATAAAAGCAAAATATTACAAACATCCCTCTTTGTTTAAATTAAGTCTGTTAATGTCGTCAAGCAACAGTAAGGACGTTCGTGATTTTTCCTTGTTTTTGTATAAGGCTTTCAAACTTAGAGAAATAGTCACTTCGTGAAATGAATATAATTATGTTTTGTTATCTGCATTTATGCTTGTTTGCTTATGTTGTCTTATTGAGTTGTATAATGTTCATATTAACCCCTTCACTTGGGGCTGAGGCCTATATGTGAATAAACCATTCCATTCCATTCTCTCTGAAACACCCACCCACCCGCACGCACGCACGCCCGCACACACACTGTGACACATACACGCGCGCGCGCGCAGAGAGAGAGAGAGGCACGAGATGTCTTACTTCGGACATGCTTATTATGTCTGTTTTCACCACATACTCCTTGAACTGCGTTCATCAGAGCTAAAAAATGGGGAAAAGGAAAATTGATTTTTGACACGAATATTTTTCCATACATTCATTCTACCGCAACAGTCTGCTTCACCTATGACTGACATGAACAACTTTGCTTCAGAACGTAATTGTTGTCGTGCTCTTATTATTACAAATATTACTCTAGTGGCATAATCATTTACAGTGTATTCCATAAATATGTCAGACAATTGAACCTATCAATCGATTTTTATGCACACTGAAACAAGTCATGAACAACTCGTGAACATGTTATGATACGGATTACTGAGAAATATTTCTGTGTGAAAAAAAAAACGATACCAAAACAAACAAACAAACAAAAGCAAAACCAAAAAAAACAAACAAACAAAAAAGAGAAAAAAAAGAAAGAAAAAAAAAAGAAAAAAAGAAAAAGAAAAAGAAAAAAAGAAACACGTTAACTCACCTTAAATTCGTATTTGTTGTTACAGAACGTTCCATCCACATTCCAGAATTGTCGAAATCGTGCGATGTACTTAATATACAACAAAATTGATGCCATGTAGATTTTGGCCACGGATAAATTTGTGACCAAACAAACTGTTAGAAGAAAGGAACACGGGATGTACAGAAATGTAATTGAATGTTACAAACGTAATATCATTTTTACGAACAACAGCTGTGTAGTAGTATGTGGCTAGTAGTATGTGGTATTGCCTTCAAATAGGTAGTTGTTTTATGGTGCCACGGTCTCTCTCAGGGATGGGAGGCGCAAGACCAGACACCGGTGATGACAGGCGGGTCATTCCTGAGGTGTGAGGCAGCTGTTGGCAGCTAGCGGTACTGGCACACCATGTCTTCGCGGCTATGGTGTGCCGTGTGGACAAAAAGGAAAGAACGCTTAATTTGATTTTTCTTTCTTTATTGACTCACTTGTGTAAACAAAGAGAGTCTATGTTTTAACCCGGTGTTCGGTTGTGTGTGTGTGTGTGTGTGTGTGTGTGTGTGTGTGTGTGTGTGTGTGTGTGTGTGTGTGTGTGTGTGTGTGTGGTAACCTTTAACATTGACATTTTCTCTGCAAATACTTTGTCAGTTGATACCAAATTAGGCATAAAAATAGGAAAAATTCAGTTCTTTCAAGTCATCGTGTTGAAAACAATATTGCACCTATGGGATGGGCACAAAAAAATAAATAAAGAATGAAGCCTAATTATATGCAAACTGCATTTACTGTTATATTTAGCCTATATTTTTTTGCATTCTCTAAACTTGGCACTTTGATCTGATATTCTGACCCAACAACAAGAGCAGTCATTATTATCATTTTCTGTTCAAACAGGAACTTCTTTTGCTCAGCATGGAAGTTTTATTTATTTTGCAAACGTTTTGGTGCAGATAGTAAAAAAAAGAAATTACTCTGTAATTAATGCTAGGGGACTTAATTTGCTTTAAACTGATCTTTCTCATCTTAAACATTACATTTTGAAGTTATACTCAATACATAAAAAGCTTGGGTTTTTTTTAAAAGTGTGTCAGAAGTGAGTCTTGAAGGCCTTGCCTCTCTTGTTTTTTTTTGTTTTTTTTGTTTTTTTTTGTTGTTGTTTTTTTGTTTTTTTGAAAAATGCTCAATGATGACAAGGTGGCATCAGTCGGATATTTGATATATATATATATATATACGTATAAAGGAACCCCAATCCGCTGAAAACCATTTTGAGACCTTTTTTGAGAGGTTCCAATGGATTCTGCCAGACTATTTCTTTATCTTTGTTTTGTTTTATTCTTTTCGTTCTTTTCTTCTGTTCATTCACATCTGCTGATTGATTTATTGATTCATTCATTCGTTCGTTCATTCAGTCATTATAACTCATTTATTCGTTCGTTCATTTGTTCGTTCATTCACTCATTCACTCATTCTATCATTCGTTCGTTCTTTTCTTCATTCGTTCGTTCGTTTGTATGTACGTACGTTTTTTTCGTTCCATCTTATTCGTTCATTCATTCATTCATTCAGTCAGTCAGTCATTTATTTGGTCGTTTATTCACTCAAATTTTCGTCCGTTCGTATGTTCTTTCGTTCGTTCGTCAGTTTGTTTGTTCGTTTGTACGTACGCACGATCGTTCTTTCGTTCACTCTCGTTCGTTCATTCATTCATTTGTTCGTTAGTTCATTTATTTATTCATTCATTCACTCATTCATTCATTCATTCATCCATTTTCCGTTCGTATATTCTTCCGTTCGTTCTTTACTTCATTCGTCCGTTCGTTCATTTATATGTAAGTACGTTCGTTCGTTCTTTCGTTCCCTCACTTTCGTTCATTCATTTGTTTGTTAGTTTATTCATTCATTCATTCATTCATTCATTCATTCATCCATTTGGTCGTTCATTCACTCATTCTTTGGTTCATTCGTGTGTTCTTTCGTTCATTCGTCCGTCCGTTCGTTCATTCATTTGTGCGTACGTATATTCGTTCTTTCGTTCCTTCTAATTCGTTCATTCATTTTTTTTTTTTTTTTTCGTTTGTCACTTCGTTCGTTCAGTCGTTCAAATGTCTGTTCACTACTGAGATATCCCGGTCTTGCAACTGGATACCACTTCAGTATCTGCCATCTTTAGCGTCAGTGGTCCGCATGACCTGTGGAGATCTGTTAGTCTACTTTTGTTACCCTACCCATCAGACCCGCCGACCCACTGAGAGAGAGAGAACTCCGAACTTCATTCATTTGATCGTTTCTTAGTTCGTTCGTTCGACTGTCTTGTCCCTGCTCTGCAGACATGCCAGTGTTGCACTGACTGGAATGCCACATCAGTGTCTGCAATCTTCAGCGTGTTCCAGCGGCGGACCTGTGGAGATTTGTTAGTCTGCTTCTGTTACCCCTTCCTCTCCTCCCTCCCCCCCCCCCCCCCCATCCAAGAGAACCCCCTCCTCCCACTGAGAGAGAGAGAGGGGGGGGGGGGAGGAAGAGAGAGAGAGAGAGATGGTTTATTCATGTATAGGCCTAGGCCTCTTATGAAGTGGAATGTGAACATTATTTTAGAAACAATACATCACGACACTGTGAGCATCAATAAACACAGTCAAACAAAAATATACCTGCATTACAATCCAATGTGTAGAACAATAAAAGAAAAGAAAAAATCAACAAACAAACAAACAAAAGAAGACAAACAGCGTTTTCACGAAGTAGCCATTCCTCTGAATTTGAAAGCTTTGTATAAAAATAGTGAAAATTTGCGAACAACTTCAGGGAAGTAGATGGCATCAATAAGTTCAATTTAAACAACGTTTAAACAACTCTCGTTGTGGAGAGAGAGAGAGAGAGAGAGAGAGAGAGAGAGAGAGAGAGAGAGAGAGAACTCAGAACTCAGAACTCTGAACTCTGAAATATTTTAATGTACATCGTCCTTGGGCCACAGTACAAAAAAAGGACTGTGATCAAAACCAAAAAAAAAAAAAAAAAAAAAAAAAAGAAAGAAGTTCAAAACACGCACCTTATATGCAGAGGCGTTGACATACATGATTATGCATTGGACCATACGTGGAACAATGATTAGGTATAAACTTAAGCTGCCAAATGGCAACTGAGAGAGAGAGAGAGACAGACACAGAGAGACAGAGAGAAGGAGGCTGAGGGGATGAGGCGAAGAGGGAGAGACAGACAGACAGACAGACAGATAGACAGACAGAGAGAC
>NC_134890.1:23381204-23396204 GCF_041734735.1 Babylonia areolata | reverse complement strand
AATTGATACAAGAGCATGCAGGTTTGCATTCGGATCGACCAATAAGAACCAGAAAATTGATGCAAAAGCATGCAGGTTTACATACAGATTGACCAATAAGAACCAGAAAATCGATGCAAGAGCATTCGAGTATACATACAGATCGACCAATAAGAACCAGAAAATTAATGCAAGAGCATGCGGGTTTACATACGGACCGACCAGTCACAATCACAAAATTGATGCAAGAGCATGCAGGTTTACATTCGGATCGACCAGTCACAATCAGAAAATGAATGCAAGAGCATTCAGGTATACATACAGATCGACCAATAAGAACCAGAAAATTGATGCAAGAGCATTCAGGTATACATTCGGATCGACCAATAAGAACCAGAAAATTAATGCAAGAGCATGCGGGTTTACACAAGGACCGACCAGTCACAATCAGAAAATTGATGCAAGAGCATTCGAGTATACATATGGATCGACCAACAAGAACCAGAAAATTAATGCAAGAGCATGCGGGTTTACATACGGGATTTACGTATGCACGATGTGTGTGAATCGGAAGACGAACACATTGAATCAGATGAAGTAATGCTGTCCATTAACAGGGAAGCGAAAGTCCACAGGTTCCAGTCCAGCACAGGAACCGTGTGTTTGAACCCTTCACTGTGATAATATACACCTTGAGTGGTGGTCTGGATACTAGTTGTTCGGATGGGTCAATGAACCGAGGCCTCATGTGCAGCATACACTCCATACGGTACGGTACGGTACGGTACAATGCAATACAATACAAAGTAATACAATACAATACGATACAATGCAATGTCATACAATACGATACGATACAATGTAATGCAATGCTATGTCATACGATACGATACAATACAATACAATACAATACAATGCAATACAATACGATACAATGCAATGCAATGTAATGTCATACAATACGATACGATACGATACAATGTAATGCAATGCTATGTCATACGATACAATACAATACAATACAATACAATACAATACAATACAATACAAAAGACAGCTGTGGATGGGCTTCAACATGTTTATAGGAAACAAGCACAGAAATACTTTCTGATTATGTAATAACCCGCTGTTTGCGAACCTTTGATCAGTTTTCTTGTTGTTGTTGTTGTTGTTTTTAGCCAGCTAGTTGCACTCCATATGCCACCACGTGTCCTGTGGACAGCGGCATGGTTCCTGGACGTTAGTAGTCAGCTTTAGATGTGTTGTTGTTGTTGTTGGTTTTTTTCGGGGGTGGGAGGATGGGGGCCGGGGGGGCGGGGGGGGGGGGGTGGGGGGGGGTTGGGTTGTTTTTTTTATGTTATTTCGATTTTCATTTTAAGGAAACGGGGTTGGTTAATGGAAACAGCAGTTGGAGACGACGAAGGGAGACTATCCCGCCCGCGCTGTTTGCAGGGGGTGAGGTGGGGGGGGGGTGGGGGGGGGGGGGGAAATGTCATGTCCGCCTGCAGGAAGCTTTCTGATTGTGCGCACGTCTTTCTTCTTCAATTTTCCTTCACGTTGATTGTGGTCAAGGCTTTTGTTGTTGTTGTTGTTGTTGTTGTTTGTTTGTTTGCTGTTGTGATTGAGCAAGCTAATTACCAGCGGGGAGGGGCACAGGCGGGGGAAAAAATAGACAACACTACCGACAAGAATGAACCTGTGTGCGTTTGTGTTCGTGTGTGTGTTCGTGTTCGTGTGTGTGTGTGTGTTCGTGTGTGTGTGTGTGTGTGTGTGTGTGTGTGTGTGTGTGTGTGTGTGTGTACATAAATTTGTGTTTGAATGTGTGGCTGCCTGACTGCAAAGGGTATTTTGTTGTTGTTGGTTTTTTGTTTCTTCGTTTTTTGTTGTTTTTTTTGTTAGTTTGTCTTTTTGATTATTTTATTTTATTTTTTAGTGTTTTAAATGCGTTTTAAACGTCGGTATTTACATTGCACAGCACAATGGAACATGTTCACATGGAATGTACTTTATGAATTATTCATCTTTATTTTTATAAACAAACAAACCCAAAAAGTAATCAAACAGACAAAGAAACACACACACACACACACACACACACACACACACACACACACACACACACACACACACACACACACACACACACACACACACACACACACAAAACAACACACACACACACACACACACACACATACACACACACACACACACACACACACACACACACACACACACACACACACACACACACACACACACACACACACATACACACACACACACACACACACACACACACACACACACACACACACACACACACACAACACACACACACACACACACACACACACACACACACACACACACAACAACAACAACAACAACAACAACAACAACAACCAAAAAACAATCAAACAAACAAACAAAAAACCACGCTTTTGTTTGTTGTTTTTTTTTCATTCAAATCTTCATAGCCATTCCTTCTCACCAGCTGAGTTATGCTAGACGAAAACAAAGGGAAGATAAGGGGAAGCAGGTGGGTTGGTGGAGTAGGAGGGGGAATGTGTTGACTGGTGAAGGGAGGGTTTGAGTTTCGGTTTCAGTTTCAGTTTCAGTTTCTCAAGGAGGCGTCAATACGTTCGGACAATTTCATAACTATACGCTCCACCCCCATCTCTTAGGCAGAAGCCTGAAGAGCACTATAATTTACATTTAGGCCAACAGCAAAGTGAGAGCTGTGTTATCAATGGTTTCTCCAGTCAATGGGAAACCATTTACAGCTTAGTCTTTCGTGAAGGACTATGACTCTCAAACTAGGAGGCAAAATTGCACTGGCTCTTAGTGCTGCAGCCTTGTGGGCTAGTTGGCCTTTGGGAACCATCCCAACGCCGACTGTCCTAAAAACCCTTTTGGCCGAGAGAGTGGGGATGTACTTGGGCAAGACACTCTCCACTATAATCAAATTCTAGCCCAAATAGTCGGAACAGCAATTGCCTTCTCTGCTGTTCTGATGGTCATAGTCGGACACGACTGACTATCATATATATATATATATATATATATATATATATATATATATATATATATATATATATATATATATATATATATATACATATACAAATAATCCAAACGCTTAGTCAGGCCTTAAATGCATTGCCTATATAATTGTGTACCTATCAGGGTGGATTTTGTTTTTCCTTACGGAATTTTGCCAGAGGAAAAATTATTGTTGCCATGGGTTCTTCTTTTTCATTGCGCTAATCGCATGCTGGGCACGGCACCTCGGTTTGTCGTTTCCATCCGAACGACTAGACGCTCAGTTTGATTTTTCCGGTCAAACTTGAGAGAAAGGACGAAAGGACCAGAGCGGCAATCGAACCCAGACCCTCACAGACACTGACTTGGCAGTGAAGCATTTGAACTATTCCGTCACCTTTCTTCAGAATGAGCAGTATACGCGCGCGCGTACACGTGTGTGTGTGTGTGTGTGTGTGTGTGTGTGTGTGTGTGTGTGTGTGTGTGTGTGTGTGTTTGAGAGAGACTCTGTGTGTGTGTGTGTGTGTGTGTGTGTGTGTGTGTGTGTGTGTGTGTGTGTGTGTGTGTGTGAGGGTGGGGGTGGGGGAGGGGGCTGCGCGCACGCACGCATGTAATCGGTGTGATATGAAAAAAACCCAGAAAGGTTCACCACCCCGACATATATTGACTCGATATTGTTCCCTGAAGGAATACCAAAGCACAGGGGGTGTGGGGAGGGGGGAGGGGGGGGGGGGTTGCGCGCACGCACGCATGTAATCGGTGTGATATGAAAAAAAAACCCAGAAAGGTTCACCACCCGACATATACTGACTCGATATTGTTCCCTGAAGGAATACCAAAGCACAGGGGGTGTGGGGAGGAGGGGGGCGGGGGGGGGGAGATTGCGCGCACGCACGCATGTAATCGGTGTGATATGAAAAAAACCCAGAAAGGTTCACCACCCCGTCATATATTGACTCGATATTGTTCCTTGAAGGAATACCAAAGCACGGTTGCGGGGGAGGGGGGGGGGGGGGGGGGAGGGGGAGGAAATTATGGATGAAATTTAGTAATTCACAAAAAAAACTTTTTCGACAACAGCACAATTTAAAAGTTACTTTGGATACACCCTATCCCCAACCCAACCACCCACATCACCCCACTCCCCACCAACCAACTAACAACGCCAAGACAGACAAAATGAACATTGAAACATCCAAGTAGGGAAGCTGGGGGCCTCGCCTAACTTTTGGGGCGACATGAACGTCAATCTTGCAGTGAGTTCTGCAGTTTTAAAGTCTGTATCGCATGTCAAGTTGATGCTTCACTGCCTCCTTCTTCTGTCGCTGTTCAGTCCACCAGCTGCAGCCATCTGGTCAGTGTCTTTTTGGGGGGCGGGAGGGGGGGGCGGTGGGGGGGGGGGGGGGGGGGGCTGACTCTAGAGTCTGAGGATGCTTGCTATGCACGTAGCGGGAATCTGTTTGGTGATCAGTACATATACATACATGAATGAATGAATGAATGAATAATCAAATATACAATGAAATTAATATGCAGATGAATAGGCATTATATGAATGAATGAATGAATGAACAAATGAAAATATTTTTTTCTAAAAAAAAAAAATCCCAGATGAATGAAAAATAGATAAATAAATAAATGAGTAAATGAATGAATGGATAAGTAAAGACGTAACTAACTAGCTGACTAATAAACTAAATGGGGGGGGGGGGGGGGAATGAAAGAATGAATGAATGAACAGGCAGACAGACAGATAGATAGATAGATAGATAGATAGATATGCAGATCAGTAAATAGCAACTGGTCAATACTATACTGGAAAATGTATATACGTGTGTAAGCTACATGCACACAAAAGCATTATTTATTCATGATTATATTTATTCATTTATGCATACTCTTCATGAACTTTTCTCTGTGTGTCATGGGAGGCAGATGAGAGACCGCGAGAGAAGAAAGAAAAAAAACATAAAGTAAGCAAATCCTTCTGCTATGTAATGATAACACTTTAAAAAGAAATGTCCTGTACGTGTATTTTGCTTGTCTCCATTTTTTTTCCAGTTCTATTTCGTGGTTTGCCAGTGGCATTACTCCCTTCCGTTCCGACTTATTCATCACACTGGGCGTCTAGTCTTTTGAATGAGACGACAAACCGAGGTCCCGCACGCACGCACTTGACGCACTGAAAAAGAACCCATGACAGCAAAAACAGTTGTCTTCTGGCAAAATTATTTAAAAGAAATCCACTCTTGACAGGTACACACAAATATATAGGCATGCACTCAA
This sequence comes from Babylonia areolata, assembly GCF_041734735.1. NCBI lineage: Eukaryota > Metazoa > Mollusca > Gastropoda > Neogastropoda > Buccinidae > Babylonia > Babylonia areolata. The sequence goes on along the minus strand of NC_134890.1, from coordinate 23,390,894 downwards.
GGCCTGACAAGCGCGTTGGGTTATACTACTGCTTGCTGTTGTCAAGCATCTGCCTAGCTGATGTGATGCAGCGTATATGGATTTGTCCGAAGGCAGTGTCGCCTCCTGGAGAAAGTGAAACTGAAACCGACAACATGGCTGGAACGTCCCCCCCCCACCCCCAGCGCCTCCCCTCCCCCCGCGCTTTACCCCCCCCCCCCCCCCCACCCCCCAATCTCCCCTCTCCTCCATCCCTCGCTTCATCCTTCTTCTGTCCAGACTCTGATCACCTGCTCAGTGTTCACTGTCTGTATCAAATCAATAAGTGGATAGATAGATAAATAAAGAAAAAAAAAGAAATGAATAAATAAAGAAATCAAAAACATGAAATAAAGCTAAACTATATAAATATGTTAATGTGCTAATATGAAATAAAATGAACAAATAAATAAGTAAGTAGATGGACAAACAAATTAATCAGTTTATCACAAAAAAAAAGAAAAAAAAGAGAATAAAATAAAGAGTCCGCGTGAGCGCTTGCCTTGTCCAGTGTGTGAATGCCTTCTTCCAAACAGCCGGTCTTGCATGTTAGCCCACGCTTAGTACAGACCAAAAACCAGTTGAGCTTCCATTGTAAGCGCTGTTGTTGTTGTTGTTCTTGTTGTTTTGTTGTTGTTGTTGTTTTCTGTCTGTCTGTTCGCATGCATGTCTTTTTGTTTCTTTTCTCTCTTTTGTACTTCTTTCTTAAATCATGTCTTTTGTCTCTCTCTCTCTCTCTCTCTCTCTCTCTCTCTCTCTCTCTCTCTCTCTCTCTCTCTCTCTCTCTCTCTCTCTCTCTCTCTCTCTCTCTCTCTCCCCCCCTCCCCCTCTTTTTTTCTTCTTTTTTTCTTCGTGTCTATGTGATGTTTTTGTTTTTGATTTTTGTGTGTGTGTTAGGCCCAGTTTTCTGTATAATTATCTACCCATGCATATATAATAATTATTACATGTGTCTGTCTGTTGGCTTGTCTGTATATCGGTCGTCTTTCTTCTCTTCTTTCTTTCTTTCATTCAATCATTTGTTTTGTTTATTATCCCCCAACCCTCTCTTTCTCTCTTCTTCTCTCCATCTCGTCTTCTCTCTCTTTCTTTCTGTCCCTTTGACTCTGTGTCTGTTTGTCTCTCTGTGTTTCTTTCTCTCTCTTCTCTTCTTTATAAACAGTATTCGGTTTGTTCCCCTCCCGCCTCCCCACTTTCAGTACGATCGTCTGTCAGTGGCTGTGCTTTCTGGCTGTAGCCTGGTTTGACCCGAGGGGAAGGGATTCCCTGTGTGGGTCTGTCGATTTCCTCTGCTTCCATCCCTGTCTCCAGAGAGATGGAGAGAGTGGTAGGGTGGGTGTAGGGGACAGCCTGAAAGAGTTGATGATGAGGTCTCGAACCCAGGTCAGTAGGTTATCGCACAAAACCACCCACCCAAGGGTAAACTGTGTTCTTTTTGCTCCAATGCAGTCGGTCTACAAGATGAGGTGGGGTTTTTTTTTTTGTTTGTTGTCATTTCCCCCGGACTGTGCTTGTCTTGTGCAATTAATTCCTCCTTTCATTCTATCCTTTATACCACTGGACTCATTCTACTGATACCAGCGGCGCCATAGAACCTCTTTCCTGATGTAGAATATATCCTGCACGTTAATGAAAGCTGTCTACACAATGCCTGAACGTAAAAAAAAAAAAAGTTAGGTCCGACGGCGTCTGATCTGACAAATAGGTCAGACCGTCTATCGATCAGTAAGTTGAAATCAGTGGTACTGGTCAATGTTTGACATAGCCAGCAACAACAATGTAGCTGTAGGCACAGACCAATCATAGTATATGTCCACCCAACACTGTATGCCGTGGTCTCCTCCATCCCTCCATTCCCCCCTCCCCGAACCCCCCCCCCCCCCACCCCCCCGCCCCCCCCCCCCAATCCGACTCTGATACCAGATCCCCTGGTGTTTTGCAGGCGGAGAAAACAGAGTGCCAGTAGCACAGCATGCTCCGAGCCTAGCTTTTTGCCTTTGTGTGCGAAGTTAATCTGGAAGTAGAGAGGTTCGTTGCACTGATGTATGAGGTTCCATTCTGTTTCAATTCTTTTCTTCTTCTTCTTCTCTCTCTCTCTCTCTCTCTCTCTCTCTCTCTCTCTCTCTCTCTCTCTCTCTCTCTCTCTCTCTCTCTCTCTCTCTCTCTCTCTCTCTCTCTCTCTCTCTCTCTCTCTCTCTCTCTCTCTTTCTTTCTTTTCTTTCTTTCTTTTGTGCAGTCTACTTGTTTTTGCTTTAGTCCATCTTCACGGCGAGAGTTGGATGTAAAAGGATATACCTTGTTTATCTAGTACCCTGCTTAATAAAGAGTCTTGTGGTACCATGTCTTGTACAGTTAGCTATCTTGCATCCTTTGACATCTCAGATTCATATATCTTCACTTTTGTTGAGAACTGTACATTCTCGAATCGCATACACAACGGAATCATACAGTCCTGGAAAACAGGAAAAAGCAGACACAGTTGTACACAGAGTTTTGTGGATTTGATTCACAACTTTCTTGGCTGAGAATCATAGTTCTCCACAAAACACTAAGCTGTAAACGATTTCCCACTGCAAAGGAGGAACCATTTATCATGCAGCTCTCATTTTGCTGTTGGCCCAACTGTAAATTGTGTCAGTCTCTGATATAAGCCGAACATAAAGCCAAACTAGGAGGCTGGATAGCACTGGCTCTTAGTGCTGCAGCCTTGGGGGCTCGTTGGCCTCCGGGGACCATCCCAACGCCGACTGTCCTAAAACCTTCTTGGCCGAGAGAGTGGGAATTTACCTTGGGAATAAAACTAAGGTAAGCCACTTCACTCTTATCGAATTCAAGCCCAGCCCAGGCATTTGCCTCCCCTGCTTTTCTGGTGGATTTAAACGAACATAACAATCATACATTTACATACATCTTGGCTGACCTGCAACGTTAGTTTTAGACCTATAAGAGGAACATAAGACTACGATGGATCAAATAGGAAACAATTGTTTGAATAAGGAACTAAAATAAAAGCCCACAAACCTACACATTTATGTTTAACAAACATGGGACTGTATACGACTGCAAAAGGAGCAAAGAACATAATGTGTCAAGGGTGAATATTTGTATGATTACATTTGGTATTGTTAGTCGACTTACCCTGAGGGAAAGTGGTAAGCAATTTTTTTTTTTACTGCATGCAGATCAGATGGTGGACGCCCTGCATTCTGAAACACACACACACACACACACACACATACGCGTTCACGCATATGCATGAATGCGTATGTGCGCGTCAACCTGTCTGTGAGTCTGTATGTTTCTGCATATGCATTAAGGAAGGAAGCCCTTCATACTCACCAAGCGTAGTAAGCACCACTGTATGTGTTCTGTCCAGAATTTATTTCCTTTTGACTGCGAACAAGAAAAACGAGGTCATGTCGTCTTCGAGCACAACCTACATTCTAATAGAAAATTAACAAATAATGAGGCCAGGAGATGAAATTATTAACAAATAGTAAAGATAGGTAACTCTCTCCATTCACGAGGTACACAACTTCAAGTCAGTGCTGGTTTCGCTGCGTTCTAATAGGCTTAACTCATTGGGAAGCGGTTTTTAGAATTTTCGGATTTCGGAACCAATGTCAACAAAATAAACCGTTAATGATTCGGAAATACGGCTTAATTCGGGAGACTTACAACCTGTTATTGGTATGACTGTGAAGATTTCTTTTCATACTATGTTTAAGCCAAAATTGGCATCGGGAGACAAAGCATTTCCAGAGAAAATGGCAATGTTATAGTTTACCACAAACACAGACAGACAGACAGACACAGACACACACAGACACACACACACAGACACAAATAAGGAGAAGAAGAAGAAGAAGAAGAAGGATACAAACAAAAAAAATATCCATGAAAGAGAACACTCTGACTGAAGCAAAAATCGAAATTCAAAGGCAGACCTTCCCCAGCATGAAGGAGTCAGCAGAAAAAAAAAAAAGAAAAAAGAATGGACTGGGGGGGGGGGGGGGGGGATGGATGAGGTTCGGAAGTTTCTTGTGGTGGATGTAAAAACAAAAACAACAACAACAACAACAAAAACAACAACCAAAAAAAGCCCAGTGCTTCTTCTGCAATGCATTGTTCATTTCGGTTGGAAGCATACGTCAGGTTAATCCCTGCCTTCATTCTTCTTCTGTCCAGACTCTGGTCACCTGCTCAGTGTTCACTGCCCTCTGTCTGTATAAAATCATTAGGTAGATAGATAGATAGATAAATGAATAGATAAATAGATAAACGAAAAAAAGAACGAAATCAATGAATAAAATAAAGCTAAACTAGATAAATATATTAATGTGCTAATATGAAATAAAATGAATAAATACATACGTAAGCAGATGAATAAACAAAATTAATCGTTTAAACAAATAATTAAGAAAACAAAAGAAAGAACAAAAAAAAGCAAAAACAAAAAAACAAAAAACAAAAAAACACACACACACACACACACACACACACACACACACACACACACACACACACACACACACACACACACACACACACACACACACACAAAGAAGGAGAAGAAGAAGAAGAAGGATACAAACAAAAAAATATCCATGAAAGAGAACACTCTGACTGAAGCAAAAATCGAAATTCAAAGGCAGACCTTCCCCAGCATGAAGGAGTCAGCAGAAAAAAAGAAAAAAAAAAAAAGAAAAAAAGAATGGACTGGGGGGGGGGGGGGGGGGGGGGGGGGGAATGGATGAGGTTCGGAAGTTTCTTGTGGTGGATGTAAAAACAAAAACAACAACAACAACAACAAAAACAACAACCAAAAAAAAGCCCAATGCTTCTTCTGCAATGCATTGTTCATTTCGGTTGGAAGCATACGTCAGGTTAATCCCTGCCTTCATTCTTCTTCTGTCCAGACTGTGGTCACCTGCTCAGTGTTCACTGCCCTCTGTCTGTATAAAATCATTAGGTAGATAGATAGATAGATAGATAGATAGATAGATAGATAGATAAATGAATAGATAAATAGATAAACGAAAAAAGGAACCAAATCAATGAATGAAATAAAGCTAAACTAGATAAATATATTAATGTGCTAATATGAAATAAAATGAATAAATACATACGTAAGCAGATGAATAAACAAAATTAATCAATCGTTTAAACAAATAATTAAGAAAACAAAAGAAAGAACAAACACACACACACACACACACACACACACACACACACACACACACACACACACACACACACACACACACAGAAATGTAGCAGAAATATAAAAATGATTTTTTTTTCAGTAATGATAATCAAATTGGATGAACAAATGAATTCGTTCACACATGTGAAGGCTTGCAAGCATGCACAGCTTGTACGTATTTACTGCATTCACACACACACACACACACACACACACACACACACACACACACACCCTTCCCCCTCACACAAACATACACACGCACATACGTACACATATACACACACGCGGGCACACACCCACACACACACACACACACACACACACACACACACACACACACACACACACACACACCAATTGCACACAAACACAATGTGGAATATTTGTGTTATTGCTGGTTGTTGTTGCTTTTTTGTGCTCTCTCTCTCTCTCTCTCTCTCTCTCTCTCTCTCTCTCTCTCTCTCTCGATATTTTTATCCTCTCTCTCTCTCTCTCTGTCGATATCTCTGTACTTTTTATGTTGGCTTGCTCTCGCAATATTCAATTCCTCTATTACAATGTTTTGCTTTGCAACAAGAATGTGTCGACGTAGTGAAACGGTGATGCTTGCCCAGTTACATTAAAGCATCACAGTTAAAGAGAGAGAGAGAGGAGAGACAGAGAAACAGAGACAGACAGAGGTGTGAGGGACGGAAGAGGAGGGAAGGGTGGAGGGGAGGAAAGGAGTATCTCTGTAATCATATTTTCTCCAGGAAAAGCCAGGACTTCTTCTGGAAAGGTTGAATGCGCATTAATTATAGAGAGCGATATGCATTTAGATGATTAAAGGTAACATCATTTTCGTTCACGGATGCAAGAGAGGATTTGGGCAAGAAGGCCCACAACAGCGTTTATTAGATTGTCAGTTATTTACTTATTATGTATCTACCTATTTATTAGTTAGTTTGTTGTTGTTTGTTTATTTATCGATTGGTCAAATATCAAATATTGTATTTATCTGTTTATTTACTTATTTACTATTTGTTTCTTTTTTATATTTACTTATTCATTTATTTATTCATTCATTCATTATTGATTAATTTAACCAAGGACAATTAAGCTTCATGCAAAAAAAGAAAAAAAAAAGGGTGGGGAGGGGGAAGCAACGACAACAACAAAAAAAGCCCTGTGAAAACTGACTCCGCATTCCCGCAACTACCGGAATGACTTGGGAAAGGAGTGAGATGAATGGAGTTCACATTAAGCCCAGCCAGTTGCCCTCAGCCTGACACAGCAGCACGTTTCAATCAGATACAGCCAGTTGCCCTCAGCCTGACACAGCAGCACGTTTCAATCAGATACAGCCAGTTGCCCTCAGCCTGACACAGCAGCACGTTTCAATCAGATACAGCCAGTTGCCCTCAGCCTGACACAGCAGCACGTTTCAATCAGATACAGCCAGTTGCCCTCAGCCTGACACAGCAACACGTTTCAATCAGATACAGCCAGTTGCCCTCAGCCTGACACAGCAACACGTTTCAATCAGATACAGCCAGTTGCTGTCAGCTAGAAACAAATACATCGCTCTCTGTAACATACGGATCATTTGAATACACACTGCTGATATCACTGAAGAGTTCCCAGGCACAGGATAGCTGACTGGTGATGGCTGTTGATGGCTGGTAGTAAGTGTGAACACTTACCGCCATCACACATGACGGAAAAGAGCAAAATGACGTGCGCACAATTCTCTACAAGTTGGTTAGCAACTGGCTGGTCTTTCTGTGAACGTATCTTTAATTGATTCGCGGACACCACAGACCGAAAAGAAGAACGCACCACAAGATCAACACACACACACACACACACACACACACACACACACACACACACACACACACAAACCAATTGCACACAAATACAAGATCCACTGACATTGCCATACACCTGCCATCGGCGTGTTTCAGATTCATTAGTTCGTGCAGACACTAATAAAGAATGTTTCAGTTTGTAGTTTCGCGGTCAGAAAGTTTGCTTGTATTTTGTTGTTGTTTTTGTTGTTCTTTCGTGATGACCGGCTTTGGTACATGAATATGTCTATGTACCTTTCAGCCGTCGGTCCTTTTACTTATTCCTGGTTTGGACCCGAAAACACGGGGTGAGTTGAAAAGCATAATATCGGGTTAGGTTGTGACACAATAGGTTCGTCATTAAAAAGATGTATTTGTTCTTACTTCTGGAAACTGAATATTTACAAATTATATTTTGGCAACAATGAACAAAATAAATAAACTGCATTATCTGAAATTTTGTTTTCAGAGATTATTGTTCCTAGGCATTTGCTAGTTCTTGTTCCTTTAGCTATACGTTCCAACAGGCGCTTCTTATATTCATTTGATTTATCTAGTATTTTTATGATTTTTCACTGAATGCTTGACCTGCATGTCTAGCTGATGAAGATCCATTTTGCTGGCATTTTTAGAGGCAATCTTGGTCTTTTTCGTGTGTCTGTGGGTTTGTTTGTTTTTTTGTTGTTGTTTTTTTTGTCTTCCCGAGTCGTCTTTTCTTTCTTTCTTTTATTTTTGCTAGCGGTTCTTTGGGGGAAATTTTGATATGGTTACGATTATCTGGACAACACGAACAGCATGCTGGCTTATCTATAGTCATGTCCCTTTGTTCTGCTTGTGCTGTCCCATTCTTTGCTTTCTCTTGATTTTGTAACTGCACGTTTCAGTATCTTTTTGGAAACATGAAAAGAGTCAGCAGCTTTGCGCAATGATATCCCTTGAAAAAACAACTAACAAAACAAACAAACAACAAGATCCATATTATTTTGGCGGACACCAATGCACAGCTGTCCTCGTGTGGTTTGCTTCTCGTACATCCTCATCACACGTTTCAGTGTCTCTTTTTGGAATATGAAAAGAGTCAGCAGCTTTGTGCAGTGATATCCCTTGAAAAAGAAGCACAGCATCCACAGCATCTTGGTGGACACTGGTGCAGAGCTGTCCTGTCCTCGTGTGCTCTTCTTCTCGTATATCTTCACCGTCTATCAGTGAGCCAAAGGAGGAATGACAGTTATATTTCAAAATGAATGAAGAGCAATGAACAATGCACTCCGGGGCTGGCTGGAGCATATGGGTAGGCCCGAACAGTGGTCCAACCTATCCTGCCCCCCACACAGCGCGGCGTGAGTTTAAGAGTTTAATCCACTGGTCTAAAAATAGGTGGATATCGCATGCCTTCTTTGAGACTCTTTGCTGACTGAAGCCAGCGGGAGTGTTTATATCAGCCATTTTGCTACTCGTGTCAGTACAGCGCGAAGCATTAAATTCATACGTGTAGCCGAGCGCTGAGCAGGCTACGATGACTGCTCAACGCCAAGCTTTCACTAACTCGCGGTGTTCGTTAAGCTGACATTCCTGTGTGTGCCTCCAACCCAAGTTTTCGGTACGTGTCACTGCTCTGTTTTACTGTAATAACTTTGGTAAATACACCATTGGCAGATGTCAATCAAGACACAACATTTGGCATGTCGTGGGGGCAAGCATAACACGATTTCATCGAAGATACACGGTTAAAGTTAAGAAACTACCACCAGTTAGCAGTTGACTTCTTAATTGACTGACAGCCAAACACGAGTGTCAGTAGCGCGTCCAGTTGGCTTCACCTTTCCTGGCCAATGAGCTATCCATCTATATTTAGATCAATGAGCTCAATCACCATCCATTACAAATGCATTCAGCTGTAGATCATCGAGCATATGCACGTTGCTATGTGATTAAAGAACCCAAATAATCAATACATGGATCATTAAAGAACTCTAGCAAGTTATTCAGGCAGGGAAAGGGCATAAAACATCTCCTCTTTCAGTTAAAAAAAAAAAGAGTAAAGTGCTTTTGCCAGTCATCTAAGAAAAGTATACCACCGGCTTCATAACTGGTGAGTGCAGTAGACCCAGTTGTTAAAAAAAAAATAATAATAAATAAATAAATAAATAAATAAAAAACCGAGGAGTGGAAGGAAAAGTGCTGGAAAATGCGTAATGATTTGTTTTCGTGTGACCTGCCCCACTATCGTTCAGGATTTATCGACAATGATTTGAACTCACGACCAGTAAATACAGGGAGCAGAGACTGGCTGAATGACTGGGTCCCTAGAATCTCCAGAGACAAATGGATTGGTTCTCTGCGGTCCCGTCTGGCTTGTCTCACCCAGAAATGACCACATGACAAGGAGACGCTGTTTATGAGGGGGTTATCGTCTTAGACCAAATGGTCACAGTACGTCACTGGTGGGAAATTATACGCGGACAGAGATCGTCTGAGGTCGGTACATTTCGAAGGCCGGGATGATGTGCTATATTCGGTATGCAAATTATTATTTTGTCCTACTGTCCTATACCTCCTGTTTCTGTACCATGCCAGTCAATTTTCTTTACTTGATGCATCCATCTGACTGTTTATTACTTTCCCTCACTGTTG
>NC_134890.1:23348704-23373704 GCF_041734735.1 Babylonia areolata | reverse complement strand
CAGGCAAACCATACAATAGAGAGTTACAGTAGTCAAGGCGAGAGAGAATGAGAGAAACGACAAGCCTAGATGTTGCGTCAATGGACAGATATTTCCGGATGGAACTGATGCGCCGCAGTTGACAGTAGCAGGATTGACATGTCTGACTGATAATTTTTTGCATGGACAGTGTGTTGTCAAGGACAACGCCGAGGTTCCTGACTGAACTTCCCTCCACCGCCACCACCAGCCCCGCCGTCCCCCCCACCCCCACCCCCACCCCACGCACACACACACACACCCCACGCCCCCACAATCATTCCCACTGTGTCTTTCTCTGTTGGCCTGACTTGACTCTGATATAACCCCCCCCCCCCCCCCCCCCCCCCCCCTCCCCCCATTTTTCTCTTACTTTCATTATTTCTTTATTTCTTTCCTCCCTCATTTTTTTTCTTTCTGTCTGCCTTTCTTTATTTGATTCGGTTGAGCAAAGAAGAAGGATGCCAATAGAAAAAAAAAAAAAAAAAAAAAAAAAAAAAGCCATCGTGTCTGACCAAACAATAATGATGAAGGAAAGGAAGGGAAGGAAGGAAAGAAGAAGTAAGAAGAAGAAAACCGAGAGTTCGAAATTCAAGACAATCTGTTTTCTCTTGTGCATAGATTCTCAAGAGACATCGGGTATTCAGGTTCGGAGAAAAAAGGCACGTGGGAGTAGGGGTGGTACAGACAAAGAGAAAGCTTCTGAGGAGGGAAGAAGGGGGAGAGGGAGAGACGGAGAGGATGGATGTGTGTGTGTGTGTGTGTGTGTGTGTGTGTGTGTGTCTGCGTGTGTGTGTGTGTGTGTGTGTGTGTGTGTGTGTGTGTGTGTGTGTGCTTGTTTCTGTGTGTGTGTGTGTGTGTGTGTGTGTGTAACGGAAACGTGCGCGTCTGTATGAGAGAGAGAGGGGAAGGGAGGGGGGGGGGGGAGGGAGAAACAGATGGGAAATTGTGTGTGTGTGCGTGCGCGCGCGCGCTTATGTGTGTGTGTGTGGGTTTTTTTTTGTTTGTGTGTGTGTGTGTGTGTGTGTGTGTTTGTATGATTATGTGTGTGATAGAGGGAGAGCAAGTGGGAAAAGTGTGTGTTCGTGTGTTAGACAGAGGCTGAGAATGGGCAAATAAATTGTCAACACCAGGCTACACCATCGATATGACTATCCGTACATTGCCAGCGCATGCTGTGACATCGAATCGAAGAGCTCGAACAAAGCAAGCGAGCAAACTTAACATCGACTGACTTTCAGTTTCAAATTCCCAATTCTCGTCACGAACAAACAACTCTCCGCTCTTTTTTCTGTCGTGCAGGTGGGAAGAAAGTCAGACCTCTGTGTATACAGCAAGCAGCCTGGCCGGAAAGCCGTCTAGGTTTGTACAACGCTTCTAGAGAGAGGTGTGGGCTTCGAAGTGAATAGCCGTGTTGTTGTTTGCTTTTAATGTTTGTTTTTTTTTTTTTTTTTTTTTTTTAATCCCCTTTGGAACAACAAGCATTAGTTTTCAACTGAAAGAGGGGGGCGTAGAATAGCCCGAGCACAAAACAAGATTTTATTTTATTATTTCATTTATTTATTTATTTATTTATTTATTTATTTATTTATCTATTTTAATTAAAACAGACTGGTAGCTGATTGGCTTGTTTTGTCCTCTTCTTTTTTCAGTGTTTTCATTTTATGCTTCAGACGGACCAGAGAATAGGGAAAATTAGCGGAGTTTCTGCTTCAGCTGGATGAGGGACACACGGAGAATTATGGTAACACTAGCAGTGTTTTCTGCTTCAGACGTAGGGCGCATAATCAATGTTTTCACCAATAATATATCATACAGAGAAGAGAAATGTAATCAATGTTTTCTTCTTAAGACGTACCACAAAGAAGGGAAAGACAGGGGTATTTTCTATTACAGGCCTACAACAGTGTACGGAAACATGTTTTCTGCTTCAAACATACTACAGAGTAGGGAAACAGCGTTCCCCAGGCGTAATACAGTGTAGGGAGACATATATGTACCACAGTATGGGGAAATATTAGCAGTGCTTTCTGCTTCAGTAGTACTACAGAACAGGAAAAAGGCAATGATTTCTACTGCAGATGTACTACAGAAAATGATAACATAGTGTTTTCCACTTCAGACGTACTGCAAAACAAACAAAATCAAAACATAGGCAGCGTTTTCTACTTCAGACTATGAAAGAGTAGGGAAGCATGATGTTTTCTCTTTCGGACTTGAACGATGTTTCTTTTTTCGGAATTGTCTTTATTTCATTTATTTTTCTGTACGTTAATATGTCTTTCTTGCTTTTGACTACCACAAAGTAAGAATACACAGCCAGTGTTTTCTGCTCCAGACTATCGTAGAGTTACGGGCAGTGTTTTCTAGCCGAACAGATTGTATTTCTCTTTTCGTCACAACAGATTTCTTTGCGTGAAATACGGGCTGCTCTCCCCAGGAAAAGTGCGTCGCTACACTACAGCGCCACCAGATTTTTTGGTATTTTTTCCTGCGTGCCGTTTTATTTGTTTTCCTATCGAAGTGGATTTTTCTACAGAATTTTGCCAGGAACAACCCTTTTGTTGCCGTGGGTTCTTTTACGTGCGCTAATTGCATGCTACATACGGGACCTCGGTTTATCGTCTCATCCGAATGACTAGCGTCCAGACCACCACTCAAGTTCTAGTGGATGGGGAGAAAATATCGGCGGCTGAGCCGTGATTCGAACCAGCGCGCTCAGATTATCTCGCTTCCTAGGCGAACGCGTTAGCTCTAGGCCATCACTCCACTCTATAATATGTTCGATAATAGAAGAGTAGGTTTCTGATGATCCAGACCATATACCGACTGCATCAGACAACACATCAACATAAATATGCGCCGCTATCTGTTCCAATGCAGGACAGTTAGATCAACCAACCCTCAGCGTGAAATTGATCACGGACCCAGGAAACTGAACTGTTAGTAGGATCCTTTTCTGACGAGCAACGCATCCCAACAAAACGGCGCGCGTGGGCGACACGAGACCTTCACGAGATGGGCAAGGGTTTCTTGTTGCCTTCTGTGCGGTCCTTCCGGAGGCTGGTAGTCATACTGCTGATGCTGACCACGACCTTCGTGCTAGCTGTCATCTTCGGGATGGGACGTGGTCATCTGCCCATGCCCCGTGGGTGGAGGAGCGTCTGGGTAGGGCTATACCCTGCCGCCACACAGGAGACGGATTCTTTTGGGTATCAGTTATGTTGCGTTGTGATGTGTTGTGTTGCGTTGTGTTGTGATGTGTTGTGTTGTGTTGTGTTGTGTTGCGTTGTGATGTGTTGTGTTGCGTTGTGTTGTTTTGGGTTGGGTTGGGTTGCGTTGCGTTGCGTTGCGTTGCGTTGCGTTGTGTTGTGTTGTGATGTGTTGTGTTGCGTTGTGTTTCGTGCCTTCACCCATCATGAACACAGCGCAGGTCTCCAAGGGTGGTGCGGTGTAGGATTGTTCCAAGGGCGGGTGGAGACAGTGCTTCTCTGGGTCCTCCCCAGCACCTACGGGTGTTTCTCTTTCTTCCGTTGTGTTGCGTTGTGTTGTGTTGTGTTGCGTCGTGTTGCGCTATAATGTATTGAATTGTACTATACTGTATTGCGTTTCGTTGTGTCGCGTTGCGTTGTGTTGAATAGCGTTCCGTTCCACTATAATGTACTGTATTATACCGTATTGCATTGCGTTGTGTTGCGCTGCGTTGCGTGGTGTTGCATTATAATATACTGTATTGTACTATAGCGTATTGCGTTTCGTTGCGTCGCGTTGTGTTGTGTTGCGCTGCGTTGTGTTGCGCTTCGTTGCGTTGCACTACAAAGTACTGTATTGTACTATACCGTATTGCGTTTCGTTGTGTTTCGTAGCACTGTACTGTACTGTACTGTACTGTACTGTACTGTACTGTACTGTACTGTACTGTGCCATAATGCGTGTCATTTTGTTATGTTGCGTTGTGTTGCGTTGCGTTGTATTGCACTGTACTGTACCGTGCTGTGCTGTGCTGTATTGCGTTTCGCTGTGTTGTGATGCTTTGCATAGTGTTACGTTGCATAACTGCACTGTACTATACTTAATTGTATTTACAATGCTGTGTTGTGTTGCGTCGCGTGGCGTCACGTCTCATCGCATCGTACCGACGGGCGCAATAGCCGAGTAGTTAAAGCGTTGGACTTTCAATCTGAGGGTCCCGGGTTCAAATCATGGTGACGGCGCCTGGTGGGTAAAGGGTTGAGATTTTTACGATCTCCCAGGTCAACACATGTGCAGACCTGCTACTGCCTGAACCCCCTTCGTGTGTATATGCAAGCAGAAGATCAAATGCGCGCGTTAAAGATCCTGTAATCCATATCAGCGTTCGGTGAGTTATGGAAACAAGAACATACCCAGCATGCACACCCCCGAAAGCGGAGTATGGCTGCCTACATGGCGGGGTAAAAACGGTCCTACACGTAAAAGCCCACTCGTGTGCATACGAGTGAACGTGGGGGTTGCAGCCCACGAACGAAGAAGAAGAAGATTGCATCGTACCGAAATGAATCACATTGCATCTCATCTAATCATACAGTACTGTACCGTGTCATATATCTCTTTTCGTACAGTGTTTAAAACAAAACCTTAGTTTGTTTCAAAAAAGATATTCAACTTGCAAAACTGTAGAGCGTGTCTCCAAAAAAACAAAGCAAAACAAAAATATCTAGACCTCAAATAGCCTAAAAGTAAAAGGGAACTAAGGAAAAAAAAAAGGTCATTGAAAGCTAAACAGAATATAACAATGTAACCATGCACTTCTGATGATTAGGAGAAGAGGCACAGAGGAGATAGGGAGACGGAAGGCGGAGGATGAGAGAAATGGATCAGGTGGGAAGAAAACATGAGAAGACAGACATAAATACTCAGGAGAGAGAGAGAGAGAGAGAGAGAGAGAGAGAGAGAGAGAGAGAACAAGAACAAGGACTGTAATCTTAAGGCCTCCGGCCCCAAGAGTATAAATTATATATATATATATATATATATATATATATATATATATATATATATATATATATATATATATCTTTTTATCACAGCAGGTATCTCTGAGTGATATTCGGGCTGCTCTCCCCAGGAAGAGCACGTCGCTATACTACAGCGCCACCCTTTTTTTTTTCTTTTTTTTTTTTTTTCCTACGTGCAGTTTTATTGCTTTTTTCGTATCGAAGTGGATTTTCTACAGAATTTTGCCAGGAACAACTCTTTTGATGCCGTGGGTTCTTTTACGTGCGCTAAGTGCATGCTGCACACGGGACCTTGATTCATCGTCTCATCCGAATGACTAGCGTCCAGACTACCACTCAAGGTCTAGTGGAGGGGGAGAACATATCGGCGGCTGAGCCGTGATTCGAACCAGCGCGTTATATATATTTTATGTATATATATATATTTTTTTTTTTTTTTCTTTCTCTCTTTATTTATTCAGTCATTTTAGCGTAATCTTTTCAGGGACAATTGCTGTCGTTTTGAGAATGTTGTTGTTTGTTGTTGCTTGTGGTGGTGGTGGTGGTGGTGGTATGTTGATGTTGTGTTCTTATTTTGTGACTGCGTTTCTGTGCGTGTTGCTCCTAGACGTAGTTTTTTATGTGTTTGGTTTTGTTTTGTTTTTTTCTGGTGCATTTTAATATCCTGTTAATATCCGACCAGGCTGTTACCACATGAGCTGTTTCCCTTTTTGTGGTGGGGCTTGTTATCGTTGTTTCTGTGTATTTTCTATATTTTTTAAATTTTATTTTTTTTATTTTATTTTATTTTATTAATTTTTTTTGTGAGTAGGGAAGCACCAAATTTGTGGATATTGGAACACAGATATTTTACTACTACGAATCCATGACGATAGCCACTTCGGTTGCAGCTGACCTTGATATATATCATGATGCAGTGTTGATAGGCAAACGCCATCTGTGACCATCAAGTTATTGATCTGAGACTGGGGCCCCTGATGCACAGGTAAATAATTCTCCTCGCCGGCTTCTTTACACATTACATTGCCTGTTGAGTCGTTACTCTTGTTGATAGCTGGTTTGGAGATGCGTAAGGTTAAGGGATTTTTTATCAAGTCCAATCGAAGAGTTTCTAGGGCTAACACCAGGGATGTTGGACTGAACGTGGCTGTGGTTCCCTCTCCCCATGCAGGGACAGCCAGACACCGAGGGATCTTTTGGGCGTCATGGTCAAGGGATGTTTCGGTGTTGTCGTTCAAGGGTCCTGCTCTGTTCTGGTGGACAAAGCCGCTTCTCTTGAGTCAGCTCCTTAGTCATCTGGGACAGTCTGTCTTTCATGGGACGATCCTGTGCAATCTCTTGAAATTTGCAGCATGGGTGAACAGTGGTATAGCCCATAGATTAAATGTGACGGTGGAAAAAACAACAAAACAACAACAACAAAAAACCCAACAGAAAACAACAACAGCTGTGCACGCCTGACGTAACTGCTGCAAATGTCGATACGACCCAGCAACTGCACCAGTGAGTTTGCACAGCTGTTTGTCACCATGTATTATACATTTCGATTGATTAATATGTATACTTCTATAGCGCCTATCCTCGGTCGGAGATCAAACCTTAAACGGCCTAACGAACACGGGGTTATTTGCATAACAGGCTGCTTGCCTGAGTAGAGCCGACTGACAGCTGACACTTGGCGCTCTTCATTCTCATAATACATCCCACCCTCCGCTTGTGCTGCACGTGCAGCCTCTGACATCGCTGACACTGTCCGCCCCTCGCAACTTCTCTCTGTCCTTTCGTTCCGTGTTTTATACTGAGTGATTTTGATCATTGTGGTTTCAGTATACTATGCATTTACCTCTCTTTTTCTTTGGTTTTTTTTCTGTTTTTTGTTTTTGTTTGTTTGTTTGTTTGGTTGGTTGGTTTTTTTGTTGTTTTTTTTACTGACTTGTGTAAACAAAGTGAGTCTATGTTTTAACCCGGTGTTCGGTTGTGTCTGTGTGTCCGTGGTAAACTTTGACATTTTCTCTGCAAATACTTTGTCAGTTGACACCAAATTAGGCATAAAAATAGGAAAAATTCAGTTTTTTCCAGTCATCTTGTTTAAAACAATATTGCACCTCTGGGATGGGCACAAAGAAAAAAAAATGAAGCCTAATTATATGCAAACTGCATTTACTGTTATATTTATATTTTTTGTATTCCCTAAACTTGGCACTTTGATCTGATATTCTGACCCAACAACTAGAGCAGTCATTATTATCATTTTTTGTTCAAACAGGAACTTCTTTTGCTACGCATGGAAGTTTTATTTATTTTGCAAACGTTTTGGTGCAGATTGTAAAAAAGGATAATTACTCTGTAATTAATGCTAGGGGACTTAATTTGCTTTAAACTGATCTTTCTCATCTTAAACATTACATTTTGAAATTATACTCAATACATAAAAAGCTTGGATTTTTTTTTTTAAGTGTATCACAAGTGAGTCTTGAAGGCCTTGCCTCTCTTGTTTTTTGTTTGTTTGTTTGTTTGGGGTTGTTGTTTTTTTGTTTGTTTGTTTGTTTTTTTGTTTGTTTTTTTGTTTGTTTTTTTGCTTTGTTTTTTGTTGTTGTTTTTTGTTGTTCTTTTTTTGTGTTTTTTGGGTGTGTGTGTTTTTTTTTCTTTTTCTTTTTTCTATCAACAGTGTGTAACATGTAGTTCTCTCTGTGTGTGTGTGTGTGTGTGTGTGTGTGTGTGTGTGTGTGTGTATGCCGGTCAGTGCCGTCCCCTGGTCTGACCTGCAGGAGGTGTGGTCGTGGTACCAGGGCAGTGCCTGCAGCGGACGGGAGAAGGAGGTGGTGGGGGACCAGCCGTTCTTCCCCCCCTGTGCCCCGGGCCTTCCTCCTGGGGTGGCCAGCTGGGGTCACTTCCCCTATGTGGTGAGAATACTGGTAGCCAGGGGGGCTACTAGCACTCACATAATTATGTAGTAGTTGACAGCAGCAGTAGGAATCTCGAGAAGAAAGAGGAGGACTCCGTCATTCTGGAGTTGTGTTCTTGGTGGTGTTTCAGGTTGTGGCTTGACAGGCCCAATGGAGAATGACAGTCTCTGCCACACTTTGCCCAGACGAAGTCTGATGCCGGTCTGTCTGTCAGACTTTGGGGCTTCCTTCTTTGCCGTTTCGCCTCTGACTGTTGGGCAAGTGTCTCTTTGAACTTGGAGAAGCCTTTCAGCACAGTGTGCCTCCAGGATGATCGCTTGGGGGCTACAGCTTCCCATGTTTCTTGGTTGATGCATTGGGTCTTCTGGTGTCTCTGCCTGCAGGGCGCTTCTTCTGAGCCAACTCTCTGTACATGAAGTCCCTGGGTATTCGGTCGTCATCCCTTTTCGCACAACGTTTCCGAGTCAGCGCTTGCGTCTTTGCTTCAGGAGGGTTTACATGCTGAGGATCCCAGCCCTCTCGAGGACAGTGTTGTTAGAGGCTTTGTTCTGCAAGAGATGTTCAGGATGTGTCAGAGGCAGTGCATGGGGAAGGCGTCCAGCTTTGTTGCCATGCAGAAGGGTGCTTACGACGCAAGCTTTGTAGACCTGGACCTTCTATCAGCTTACTGTTGTTCCACAGTCTTTGTCAGTGTAGACATATTGGTAGTAGTCTTGCCAATACGCTTGTTTAGCTCGGTGTCGAGAGAGATGGTGTCTGAGACCGTTGAACTCTGGTACACAAAATCATGGATAGCTTCCAGCTATCAGATATCCTGATCTTCGATTGAGTGGGTACTGTTGTGTCATCTGGAAAGAGGAAATACGCGGGCATGTCATCTGAAATTTGGACTTTGCTCTTAGCCTGGAGAGTTTGGAGAGCTCTCCATCTGACCTGGAACGAGGGTAAATGCCCTCTGTGGGAGATCTGGAGGCATGCATCATTAAGGCTGCGTAGAAGATCCCGAACAAACAGGTTGTGAGCACGGACACGGCCCTACTTTACTCCATTTTAGGTAGCGTCCGATGTTCAGCCATGAAATTACCACAGAGTCCTTCATGTTTTCATAGAAGGGTGTGATGACGCTAATGAGCCTGGATGGACATCCTCTTAGTGTGAGGACTCTGATGAGGCCATCCCTGTTGACGATGTCCAATGCCTTTGTAAGATCAATGAAGGCAATAAGAGGGGCTCTCTATGTTCCCGGAAGTTCTTGCAGTCTCTCTGAGCTAGAACTTGCCTTTTCCCCTCCAAACCTTGACGCCGCGAGGCGGTCTGCTTAGCCTGCAGTGCGTTTCCAAGTTATGTGTGATCACGGCCGCACGTAACTTTTGTTAGGACTTAGAGAATAGGCATGAGAACAGCTGGAAAAAAAAATAGCGATTGAAGAATGAGTTTAAATAACTGGGATGCCAGACTTGTACAATTCACTATTGAGTGTGTGTCAAGAATAATTCCTTCATTGCTCAACTTCTCCTCGGTATCATTGTTGCTAGGTAAAGTATATATTATATGAGTCTTTCGATCTCTTTTCGATTCAGTTAATGCTGAAGTACTCGTCACCCCATTTATTGTGGATTGGTACTGGGTGTTCCATTACGTGCATTGTATAATACTTAGTGCATGTAGTGCTGATGTCTCATTATTGTGTCGCTTGCAGACTTCGGGAAAGAGGAAGTGAAAGCGATGATTGAGAAGTGCCAGCTTGAATAAGACGATCCAGTGATAAATCTTAACGTCTGTAGGAAGGCATGGGACACCAGTGACGGATACCTCCTCAGTTGACAACCCCCCCACCCCCACCCCCCCCACCCCCACCCCAATCAGCAGAAACCCCCCAATTTTCCCCATTTTGTGTTCGTTGAAAGAACAGGTATAAATCATGCGATTTTACTAATTCACAGATGACTTTGACTGACGACCTTCTTTATGACCTCCTCACTGACTCCCAAGTGACACCCTCCCGACCCTCCACCCTCCCTCCCTGTGGCAGGAACCGCACACCCAGTTCCTCAACAGCAGCAAGAACCCCTGCTGGCGTCACCAGGGTCACGTGCTGTGCGTGCCCTACTTCTTCCTGATCGGGGTCAGCAAGAGCGGGACCTCTGACCTCTTCTTCCGCCTGACCTCTCACCCGCACGTGATTTCCACCTCGAAGGAGCTCCACTTCTTCGACCGCCGTCGCTATGACAGTAAGGTGGCTTTATTTTTAGTTCATTCTAACGGGTGCAATAGCAACTGAAATGTATCGCATTTTATTAATCGGAGATAAGACGGGTGCAATAGCCGAGTGGTTAAAGCGTTGGACTTTCAATCTGAGGGTCCCGCGTTCGAATCTCGGTAACGGCGCCTGGTGGGTAAATGGTGGATATTTTTTCCGATCTTCCTGGTCAACATATGTGCAGTGTGTATACGCAAGCAGAAGATCAAATACGCACGTGAAGGATCCTGTAATCGATGTTAACATCCGGTGGGTTGTGGAAACAAGAACATACCAGCATGCACACTCCCGAAAACGGAGTATGGCTGCCTTCATCGCGGGTTAAAAACAGTCATGCACGTAAAAGCCCACTCATGTACACACGAGTGAACGTGGGAGCTGCAGCCCACGAACGAAGAAGAAGATTAGTTCATACAAATTCATGTCAGGGTTTTTTTTTGTTGTTGTTTTGTAGGTTTCTTCTTCTTCTTCTTCTTCTTCTTCTTCTTCTTCTTCTTCTCTTTTTTTTTTCTTCTTCTTTTCTTCTTTTTTTCTTCTTCTTTTCTTCTTCATCACCAAACATTTTTATTCAGACAAAGGTTTACATACAAAAGACAATATCTTACATTTGGAAGGTACAACAAGATATTGTTCTGAACATCGGCCATTCCACATCAAGCATCATATCGGCAGAACGGCAACTATACATTATTTATCGATCTGTGTGATATTCTACCGCACGATTTACAATGAGATTATTGTAATGGCAGAACTTAAACCTATCCGTTAACACATTGATTCCGCTATTATTGCTGTGCCCAGTTTGCATCAAAGTAATATAGGCAGGTGAATGGGTTTTCATCCACACACGGTTTCTATATGGAATTACAATGCTCTGTTCAGATCAAAGCATAATCACGACGACAATTATTCATTCGTACATTAATTTTCATGCTTAATTTACAGTAAAAATAATCATTCATTCACACCTTAGATCTATACGATACATGTGAATTGTTTTCTTTGGGGGGGGAGGTGGTGGTTTATGTCGTATATGTTAACACAAATGTTTGAAGTAAAAAAAAAAAAAAAAAAAAGTAAAACAAAAACGACGCAAGGAAATGACTAGCCCCCCCCCCCCCCCCTCCCCCCTCCCCCCTTTTGGGGGGAGGTGGTGGTTTATGTCGTATATGTTAACACAAATGTTTGAAGTGAGCATAGTGCTAAAAAAAAAATTTTTTTTTTTTTTTTTTTTTAAAGATGGTGCGGCGACATGGCAGAAGCAATTAATTAAGCAAGCCGGTGGACTTCTACAGTCAGTGTTCACCAGAGCTCACCAGGGTTCGAGACCCAGTTTCGAGGCATGGTGTTGAAATTATGTATCGTAAATGAAGTGGAGTGATGGCCGAGAGGTAACGCGTCCACCTAGGAAGCCAGAGAATCTTAGCGCGCTGGTTCGAATCACGACTCAGCCGCCGATATTTTCTCCCCCTCCACTAGATCTTGAGTAGTGGTCTGGACGCTAGTCATTCGGATGAGACGATAAACCGAGGTCCCGTGTGCAGCATGCGCTTAGCGCACGTAAAAGAACCATCGGCAACAAAAGGGTTGTTCATGGGAAAATTCTGTAGAAAAATTCCACTTCGATAGGAAAAAACAAATAAAACTGCAGGCAGGAAAAAAAAAAGGTGGCGTTGTGGTGTAGCGACGCGCTCTCCCTGGGGAGAACAGCCCGAATTTCACACAGAGAAATCTGTTGTGATAAAAAGAAATACAATTACAAATACAAATAAAGGAAAGAAAGACACAATACTCCGATGTTTTTCCTCACACCACCAAGATGTGATTTGGGTACCTGACTTCTGATTGTGGAGGGTAAATTCATGAAAAAAAAAGTAAAAAAAGAAATAATAGAAAAACGACACAAGGAAATGACTAACCCCCCCCTCCCCCCTCCCCCCCCCCCCCCCGCATGAGCGTGAACGTGTGTGTGCGTGTGTGTGAGCGCGTGCGTATGTGTATATAATACTTATTTGTCTTTGTTATTATTATTGTTAGTAGTAGTAGTAGTAGTAGTAGTTGTTGTTGTTGTTGTAGTGTTCTTGTTATTGTACCTGTTATATATTATTGTTATCATCATTATTTCTCTCTCTCTTGTTTTGTTTGTTACATATCTATCTTTTTTTTTAAATGTATGATTAAGCGCGTGGGAGTAGGTGAGGGGTAGTGTGAGGCTCTTACACCTTGACTGTTGCAGAAAACAGGTCCTTTGAGGATTACACCTCCAGATTCAAGCGTGTTGCCGCCACAGTAGAGAAGAATATCAAGGAGCGGGGATACAGTCATGTCATCTGTGGTATACAAGGACGGAGAGAGAGAGAGAGAGAGAGACGCTTGACCCTTTGACACTTTAATGTCATTGGCTATGAAGTCTTTATGATAATTATGGGTGAATGCATCAACATACTTTTTATTTCACAACACACTATTACAATGAACGAATGAAATGGTGAAAGCAAATAATGAAAGAAAAACAAAGTTCCATCTTTGAAGAAAAAATATAATGATAGAAACCAACAGGCCACCCAGCACATAACTCCGTTCATTCATCTACCAGTGCACCATGCAACAAATTCCAATACTGGCTACAGAAGAAAATTGTTAAACCTATATCTGACCACATAGTTGTGTGAGAGAGGGGTGGGGGGATGGGGGGGGGGCGAGGGGAGGGACTGAGACAGAGAGGGGCGGGAGGGAGAGAGGGAGAAGGAGAGAGAGAAGGAAGAAACGGGAAGAAACAGAGAGTGAGGGAGGGAGAGAGAAATGCACAGAGACAGAGACAGAGACCGACAGGCATGCAAAGAGACTAGAGTCGCAGAGAGAGAGAGAGAGAGAGAGAGAGAGAGAGAGATGCGTACATTACATACATGCAGATATACATATAGACAGAATGACAGTCAGACAGTCACAGAGAGAAATATAGAGAAAGAGAGACATACATACATACATACATACATGTACATACATACATGCAGACAGAACAACATTCTCTCTCTCTCTCTCTCTCTCTCTCTCTCTCTCTCTCTCTCTCTCTCTCTCTCTCTCTCTCTCTCTTTGCACACACACACACACACACACACACACACACACACACACACACACACACACACACACATACATACATACATACATACATACATACATATATATATATATATATATATATATATATATATATATATATATATATATATATATATATATATATATACATATCATTGGTATTGTCGCAGGAGAAGGCAGTCCCAGCTATTTCTACGACAACTACAACTGGAAGCTGTACTCTGGCAACGAAAACTGCACAGAGCCGCGGGTGATTCTGGCCCATCACCTCTTCCACCTCAACCCGCGCTTGAAGATTGTCATGATCATCCGTCACCCGGTTCACAGGTTTGAAGATTGTCATGATCATCCGTCACCCGGTTCACAGGTTTGAAGATTGTCATGATCATCCGTCACCCGGTTAACAGGTTTGAAGATTGTCCTGATGAACAGCCAATCCGTTAGCAGGATTGAAGATTGTCCTGATGAACAAACAACCCGTTTACAGGATTATAGATTGTCCTGATCACCCACTACCCCTTTAACAGGCTTTATGATTGTCCTAATCATCCGCCACCCGGTTAACAGGCTTGAAGATTGTCCTAATATCAGCCACCCCGTTAACAGGTTTGAAGATTGTCATGATCATCCGCCACCCTATTTACAGTTTTTGAGTATTGTCATGATCGTCTACCAACCCGTTTACAGGTTTGAAGATTGTCCAGATGAACAGCACCCGGTTAACAGGTTTGAAAATTGTCATGATCATCTACCACCCCTTTAACAGGCTTTATGATTGTCCTAATATCCGCCACCCCGTTAACAGGTTTGAAGATTGTCATGATCATCCGCCACCCCATTAATTTTACAGGTTTGAAGATTGTCATGATCATTCACCACCCCGTGACGGTTTACAGGATTGAAGATTATCCTGATCATCCGCCACCCCGTTAACGCGTTTGAAGATTGTCCTAATATCCGCCACCCCGTTAACAGGTTTGAACATTGCCATGATTATCCGCCACCCCGTTAACAGGTTTGAAGATTGTCCTAATCATCCGCCACCCCGATAACAGGCTTGAAGTTTGAAGATTGATAGTCCATCGCTTTAACCACTCGGCTATTGCGCCCGTCACACCACAGCACAGCGCTCCTCCCTGCAGTTACACGACACAAAACACCTTCCCGCAGTTACACAACACAGCGCACTTCCCTGAAGTTACAACACACACACAAAGCATTTCTGTGGTGATACTATACAACGGAACTTCCTGGAGTTACACAACGCTCCTTCCGGCAGTTGTGCCACACATCGCACCTTCCTGCAAGTTATAATTACAACTACTACGACACAACACCGTACTCTTTTTGCAGACTCTACTCACGGTACCTGTTCGACTTCGGGAGAAAAAGGAGAAACCACCCGCCCTCTCCCGAGGAGTTCCACCACTTTGTGGTGCTGAGTCTCCGTCGCTACAAAGACTGCTTCCAGCGCTGGTCGATACGACACTGTCTATACAACAGTACATTGATGAAGTCTCTGCCTGAAGTTAGTGAATGATGTCTGTCTGTTACTCTCTCTCTCTCTCTGTCTGTCTCTCTGTCTATGTCTGTCTGTCTGTCTGTCTGTCTGTCTGTCTGTCTGTCTGTCTGTCTGTCTCTCTCTCTCTCTCTCTCTCTCTCTCTCTCTCTCTCTCTCTCTCTCTCTCTCTCTCTCTCTCTCTCTCTCTCCGTCTAGTACTTTCTGTCTCAAGCCATGAGTGACCAGATGGGGTCACGGATGGAGACGAAGATGGAGGAATTGAAACAGGAGTTGAAACAGGAAGTGCCTGACCTTAAAGACGACTATGCAGCTCTGCGAAGTGACCTGAGGGGGATGAGGGAGGAGATGACGAAGCTGCGAGAGGAGAACGAAGAGCTGAAGAAGAACATCAAGGACCTCTGCCAGAAGCTGACCGACTGCGACGCAAGGATAGATGACCTGGAGGGCCGGTCCAAGCGCAACAACCTCCTCTTCTACGGCCTACCCAGGAGAGACAACGAGACCAGTGCAGACTGCGAGGGCTTGGTGCAGGACCTTCTAACGGACAAAATGGACATGACTGATGTGGTGGAGTTTGACAGGGTGCACCGGCTGAGTTCCAGGCCTGACTCCCCAGTGATTGCCTGCTGTAACTTTTATAAACAGAAGGTAAATATTTTGAAGGCTAAAGGGAAATTGAAAGGATCCAATGTATTCATTGGTGAGGACTTCTCTAAGGGGGTAAGGGATATCAGGCGCAGACTAACTCCGCACCTGAAAAAAGCCAGGCAGGACGGGAAAAGAGCCACGATGGTATTTAACTACTTATTAATTGATGGCAAGAAATTCTCTGTCGATGCCAATGACAAACTTGTTGATTTTAGATAGGGAAGTGGCCGGCCCATGTTTGTTACAAGTGAGGTATTTTTCAGAGAGGGAGAAGAAAACCCAGAGACAGCGCTATTGCCATCCAGTGTTGGCCAATGTGACACTGAGCCAGCACGTGAATTTGATGTTGGAAACTGTGTATGTGCAGAGTGTGCTGACGAATGTTCGCAGTGTGTGTCAGTGTGTGAGAGTGTGGTCTGTCAGCACAGGCACGAGGAAAATGATGATATATTAAATCGGGATAAAACTTTTGTCAGTAATGAAAGCAGTAAAATTAAACCATTGTCTTTTATTCACTGGGATATTAATGGGTTGCTCTCAAAATTACATGATGATGACTTTATTTCATTCCTTAAATCATTTGATTTTGTTTGTTTAGTTGAAACATTCCTTGGTGATTTCAAACCTTCTTTATTTCCTGGGTATAAATGTTTTTGTGTACCTGCGATAAAATTCACTGAAAAGGGGAGACGATCGGGAGGAGTTGCACGTCTTGTTAAAGATGATTATGTGTCATGTGTAAAGCAAGTTGGTGTGAAATCCAACAGTTTTGGTGCACTTGTCATTGATAAAACATTATTTGGTAATGACAAAGATGTGTTGTTTGTATACGCATACGTACCACCCGAAGGGTCCCCATACTACGCTTTTTTGGACTGCGAAAATGGTATTGCATTACTGGAAGATTTTTTGATTGATTGTTCATTACTTTACAGGGATGTTTATATATTGTTGTGTGGGGATTTGAATGGCAGGACAAGTGATTTTTCCCACCACTGTCAGGGTGCTTCAGCAGAATTCGAGTCTCAGCGAAAAAGTCACCCAGTTAGTATTGGTAGATGTTCTGAAGACTCGGTTCTTAACAATTACGGAAAACTGTTGTTGAATATGTGTACTGCAATTGATTTGTGCATACTTAATGGAATGTGTCACGACGACCAGAAAGGTTGCTACACGTATATATCGGACAGTGGATGTAGTGTGAATGATTATGTTATTATGTCTTGTGAAATGTATGCATTATTATGTGATTCATGTGTGTTTCGTGTGTCTGACAGAATTGAGTCTGATCATATGCCTGTGGAACTCCGTTTTGTAGACAGTGTTGTTGAACTGAAAAAAATCACAGTTTGAATATCATTTTGTATTAGAAAAATATGTGTGGAATGACGACCTGGCTGATACATACATTCGTAATGTAAACTCTGATGAATCTCAAGAAAAAATAAACTTTGCAATTAGCCTAATCAGTGTTGATATAAATCAGGCATTGAACGTTTTTAATGTATGTATTAAAGATGCTGCTCAACATATGAAAAAACAAGTAAGTATTAGAAATGCGATAAAACCAAGAGATTGGTTTGATGCAGAATGTCGCAGCACTAGAAAAAATGTTCGCAGGTTACTTAACAAATGTAGACATACTTTAGATGTTAATGATCGTCATTGTTTTTGCAAAGCCAGAAGGGAATACAAACATTTACTAAAAAGAAAGAGAAAACAGTTTAACGACACACTGCTAACAGAACTCATTGCTTCTATTAAGAACCAGAAATAATTTTGAACAATGTACATAAAATGTCATTTAAAAGAAAACAGCCAGTTAATAACATTACTAACGGTGTTTGGTTTGAACACTTTAAAACTCTACTGACAAAAGATGTTATTTCTGACAATGTAATGCAATGGGAACAAGATGTAGAGGATGAAGATTATTTGAATCGACCAATTTCAATAGAAGAAGTGATGTTTGCTGTAAGAAAAATAAAAAAAATCGTAAAGCTGCAGGACCAGATTGTATAATTGGTGAATTGCTGAAATATGCCAGTAAATCCGACTTGATTGTGAATTTCTTTGTAATTTTTTTCAACTCGCTGTTTGACAAAGGAATCTATCCTGAAAACTGGACTGAATCTATTGTTTTACCACTGTATAAAAAAGGCGATGTGAATAATCCGAATAACTATACAGGAATTCATATTTGCGATATAAGTAGTAAGTTGTAAGTACAGTTATTAATCAGAGGCTGCAAGAGTGGGTAGAAGATAGTAATATCACAGGTGAATACCAGGCAGGGTTTAAACGCAACTACTCAACTGTTGATCACATGTTTACTTTGATGGCCTTTGTTCAAAAACAGTTCTCTTTAAATCGAAAATTATATGTTGCTTTTAGAGATTTTGAGAAAGCCTTTGACTCTATAAACAGAACAATTCTATGGCCTATTCTTTTAAAAGCAGGTGTTCGCGGCAAGTTGTTGAAATGTATAATGAGCATGTATGCATGTGTGAAAGCTAGGGTTAGATGTGGAGATAAGTTGACAGATTATATTCAATGCACTTCTGGTATGAAACAAGGTGATGTCCTGTTCTTTTCTCTCTTTTTATCAATGAACTAACTTCAGAAATTGTCAGAAACGGGAAGCGCGGTGCACAATTTATTGGTGATATTCTAGAGTTGTTTATCCTTCTTTTAGCTGATGATGTTGTGTTAATGTCTGAAACTGTTGTGGGTCTGCAAATTCAATTAAATAGTCTATCTAGAGCTGCACAATCACTTCAGTTGAAAGTAAACATGTCAAAAAGTAATATAATTGTTTTTAGAAAAAGTGGATATTTAGGATTGAGGGAAAGATGGGCTTATAATGGGATAGTGATGCCTGTAGTGAATGCTTATAAATACCTAGGTATATATTTTTCAACTAAATTGAGTTTCACGATTGCATGTAAAGATCTTGCAAGTAGAGCCAAGCACGCATTACTCTGTATTATGCAAAAATTGTCAAGTGTAGAAAATCAGTCTTTAGACCTATTTATGAAACTGTTTGACTCCCAAGTACAGCCCATTGTTCAGTATGGAGCGGAGATTTGGGGTCTTTCTAATGCTGCTGCTTGCTGTGAGAATGTCCATCTATTTACACTAAAAAAGTTTCTTGGAGTCACCATGAGAACACCAAATGATTTAATCTATGGTGAGACGAATAGGTATCCAATCTATCTTAATTCCGCAGTAAGATGTATTTAGTTGTTGGTTAAAAATAACACAAATGAAAAATTCAAGGCTACCGAAAAAAGCTTATAACATGTTATATGATCTAGACTCTAGGGGTAAGGTAAACTGGGTGTCTAAAGTTAGGGTTAAATTAAATGAATTGGGGTTTGGCTATGTTTGGTTACAGCAGGGGGTAGGCGACATAAATGGATTTATTCGCGTGTTTCGTACAAGATTAATTGATTGTAAATGGCAAGATTGGTCAAATCATGTTCAAGAAAGCGATCGTTTCAGGTTTTATAGGCAGTTCAATTATTCCAGCTTATTTATCAATGAAAATGGGTAGGCATTTAAAATATATCACGACAAGGTTCAGATTAGGGGTTTCCGAAATCTTACTGCATTGTCTTCGTTATCGTAAGTTCAGTGTTTGTGATCTTATTTGCCCATTATGTAGATGTGCTGAAGAAACTGAACTTCACTTTGTGTTATGCTGCCCTGCTTTGGAAGACCTTAGATCCCAGTTTATTCCACAAAAATATTACACACGCCCAACTTCATTTGGACTTGTTTTGCTGATGTCATCGACAAACGAAACCATTACAAAACAGTTTGTTGTTTACTTGTACAAAGCGTTTAAAAAACGCAATACATTATGTAGTTAATTATTTGTTGTGTATTCTCAGGTTGTCGTTGTACATTTACTGACGTGTATTGTTGTTAGTATGCCTTTATTGTTGTGAATTACTGTTCACTGTACCCCCTTGATGAGGGGCCATGGCCTTATTATTGAATAAACCATCCGTATCCGTCTCTCTCTCTCTCTCTCTCTCTCTCTCTCTCTCTCTCTCTCTCTCTCTCTCTCTCTCTCTCTCTCTCTCTCTCTGGTGTACAGAAAATAATATGCTCCTTAACCCAGAAAAAACAAAGAGTATGATTGTAGCCACTCGCCAAAAGCACCAGCGTGGCTTAAATCCGCTCACTTTGTCAATCGATGGCCAAGCTATTGAACAAGTTACAGAACATCGACACCTTGGTGTCGTTATTGACAACCAGCTAAAATGGGAGGCACATATCAGTTCTTTATCAAGGTCAGTTGCAAAAAATGTTTACCTATTATCCCGTTTAAAACATGTCGTCAGTCCAGAGGCTTCCTATTTCTTTTTCCATTCTCACATCATGTCTAGAATTAATTACATTTCAAACGTTTGGGACAACTGCAGCGAAGTGCACATGAAAAAACTAGATTCTGTACACAGACGTGCTGTAAAACACCTCAATGGTGTTTTACGAAACACACGCAGTCATCAATATCAACTGCCAGCACCTCTTCCCTTGACAAAGCACCTAATATTGAATAAGTGCGTACTTATGCATAAAATTATATTCGGTAAATGCCCTACTTATCTACACCAAACCATTGTCTGCTATGAAACTCGCAACCCTAACTCCCGAAATGCGACTCTTACTCTACCCAAGCCAAGAATAGACCTTTATAAATCGAGTTTGGCATATTCCGGCACGCACTGCTGGAACAATCTCCCCAAACACCTCAAAGAACCCTTTTCCACCACAACATTCAAAGAGAAACTTGGACAGTACATGCGTGCCGAAAGCCAGACCGAAAATCTGGTATAATATTGTCACTGACAATCCTTACAAACTATGTCGAAATGCGTCAATCAGTTGATAACGTATCACGCCATATAATATTATTTCAGAGATTTTCTCTTTACAGTGGACACAAACGAAATCAAATTGTAGTCTGGTCACGTCTACGATTTTGTATACTTACATGTATTACAAATTGTGAACCACCCTCACCCAACTCTTTTTTTTTTTTTTTTTTTCTTCTTCTTCTTTTTTCCCCACACTGACATATCTTTACATCTCTGTCTGTCTGTCTGTCTGTCTGTGTCTCTCTCTCCCCTCTGTCTCTCCCTCTCTCTGTCTTTCACATAATGTGTCTATCTGTCCATATCCCTATTACCCGTCGCCTTATTTGCTGCCTTTTATGTCTCTTACATCTGTGTTTAAAATTTTATCGTTACTTTTCTGTGTTAATTTCACTTGAATCATTCATGTGTAGCATTCATGCTAGGGTTTTGTTGTTGTTTTTCCCTTGGTGTGTGTTAGTGTGTGTGTGTGTGTGTGTGTGTGTGTGTGTGTGTGTGTGTGTGTGTGTGTGTGTGTGTGTGTGTGTGTGTGTGTTACTCGCTTCCGTTCCGTACAGATGTGAGTGATGTTGTGTCTCTCAGTTTGACGCTGTGTTATACTAGTACATTATACATGTATTAAGTATTCAGTATAACTACATTTATATGCGTACATGTTTGTGTGTCTCTTAGAACAACGGCAGATGTGTAAGTCGGCCAAAGTGCTAATATCTTCACCGTTGGAAAATAAAGATTCATTCATTCATTCATTCATTCATTCATTCTCTCTCTCTCTCTCTCTCTCTCTCTCTCTCTCTCTCTCTCTCTCTCTCTCTCTCTCTCTCTCTCTCTCTCTCTCTCTCCGTCTAGTACTTTCTGTCTGTTTGTCTGCCTGTCTGTCTGTCTGTCTGTCTCTCTCTCTCTCTCTCTCTTACATTTTGCTGTGGCTGAGTGATCACCATATTGTGTACTTTTGACCTCTTTCTAGGGGCCGGAGGCCTGGAGATTAAAGTTTTGTTCTTGTTCATCTTGTTCTCTCTGTCTCTGTCTCTGTCTCTGTCTCTGTCTCTGTCTCTCTCTCTCTCTCTCTCTCTCTCTCTCTCTCTCTCTCTCTCTCTCTCTCTCTGTATTTTTTTTGTATGTCCGAACGAAAGCACTCCTTCCCCCCCCTCCCACTCCTCTCTCTCTCTCTCTCTCTCTCTCTCTCTCTCTCTCTCTCTGAATACCTTTTCCCTTCATTTATGTGTGTGCTATTTGTAATAGATGTAGATTAGCAAGGACAGATTGGAAGAATAGGCTATGCCTAAAATCTTAATCCTTGAATAAGAACGTTTTGAGTTCTGAGTTCCCAGATTCTCTCTCTCTCTCTCTGTGTGTGTGTGTGTGTGTGTGTGTGTGTGTGTGTGTGTGTGTGTGTGTGTGTGTGTGACCCAGTTACGGATCCAGGAGAACGTGTATCCCGTACTGATGGAGGATTGGCTGAGGGTGGTACCACGTGACCAGTTCCTCTTCCTCCGCTTTGAGGACTACAGGGAGGACATGGGCACGCAACTCCGAAAGGTTTACAGCTTCCTTGGACTGGGTGAGGTCCCCTGATCCGTGCTGTATGTGGATGGATGTCGGTCAGACAGTGGTTCATGAGCTTTGAAGTATGTTGATGAAAGTCAGCGTGTGATTCATGAACTGTGACGTATGTGCATGACTGTCAGTGACTCATGAACTGTGTGTCAGTGATTCATGAACTGTAAGTCAGTGATTCGTGAACTTGAGTCACTGATTCATGAGCTGTGACGTATGTGCATGACTGACAGTGATTCATGAGCTGTGACGTATCTGCATGATTGTCAGTGATTCATGAACTGTGACGTATGTGCATGACTATCAGTGATTCATGAACTGTGACGTATGTGCATGGCTCTCAGTGATTCATGAGCTGTGACGAATCTGCATGATTGTCAGTGATTCATGAACTGTGACGTGAGTGCATGACTGTCAGTGATTCATGAACTGTGACGTATGTGCATGACTGTCAGTGATTCATGAACTGTGAGTCAGTGATTAATGAACTGTGACGTATGTGCATGACTGTCAGTGATTCATTAACTGTGACGTATGTGCACGACTGCCAGTCAGTGATCATGAACTGTGACATAGCGTGCATAACTAACAGTCAGTAGTTTCATAAACTGTGACATATGTGCAACACTCTCAGTCAGTGGTTCCCGAACTGTGACGTATGTGCATGACTGTCAGTCGGTGATTTATGAACTATAACGTATGCGCGTGAGTCCCGGTTCTTGAACTGTGACGTATGTGCATGACTATCAGCTAGTAATTAATGACTTGTGAAGTATGTGCATGACTGTTAGAGATTCACAAACTGTGACGTATATGCATGACTGTCGGTGATTCATGAACTGTGACGTATGTGCATGACTGTCAGTGATTCACAAACTGTGACTATGTGCATGACTGTCGGTGATTCATGAACTGTGACGTATGTGCATGACTGTCAGTGATTCGCGAACTGTGACGTATGTGCATGACTGTCAGTGATTCATGAACTGTGACGTATGTGCATGACTGTCGGCGATTCATGAACTGTGACGTGTGTGCATGACTGTCAGTGATTCACGAACTGTGACGTATGTGCATGACTGTCGGTGATTCATGAACTGTGACGTATGTACATGACTGTCGGCCATTCATGAACTGTGACGTATGTGCACGACTGTCGGTGATTCATGAACTGTGACGTTTGTGCATGACTGTCGGTGATTCATGAACTGTGACGTATTTGTACGACTGCCAGTGATTCGTGAACTGTGACGTTTGTGCGTGACTCTTAGTCGGTGATTCACGAACTGTGACGTATGTGCATGACTGTCGGTGATTCATGAACTGTGACGTATGTGCATGACTGTCAGTGATTCATGAACTATGACGTATCTGTATGACTCTTAGCCAGTCAGTATTTCATGAACTGTTACGTATGTGCATGACTGTCAGTGATTCATGGACTGTGACGTTTGTGCGTGACTCTTAGTCGGTGGTTCATGAACTGTAACACTTGTGCATTACTGTCAGTCAGTGGTTCGTGAACTGTGACACATGTGAACGACTGTCAGTGGTTTCATGAACCTTAACGTTTGATCATGACTGTTAGTCAGTGGTTCATAATCTGTGACTTGCGTGAATGACATTCAAACAGTGTTTCACTCACTGAACTGTGACGTGTGTGCAAACGAATGACATCTAAAACACTTCATTGACTGAACCATCAGCCAGTAGAAATGACCGTTGATTAAATAATCCATCAACCACTGAAACTTCCTTTAAGGAATAAACAAACAAACCAATAACTTGCTGAACTTGAGCACTGTGCGGTGAACGCCATTCCAGATTCCCTCTCTGACGAGCAGTTACGGAGGCTCACCACTTCGAACGTCAGGAACAAAGGGAAGCTGGTGACGAAGACAGCGCCAATGCTGCCAGAGACTGAGCGAGTCCTGCAGGAGTTCTACCAGCCTTTTATTTGGCGTTTCGCAGCAATGCTCAATGACAAGAGATTTCTATGGACAGATCTGACTTCGCGTAAGAACAACAGAACTGCTCGTTAACTGTTAGAGTTATTTTCAGTCAGTTGGCTGAAATGGTTGAGGCGCACTATTCTCAATAACGAGACATATTCCGTTTTGATCGAATTGTCAGATAAGCAAATACCGGTTGTTGTTTTGTTGTTTTTTTTCCTCGTGGGTTTTATAATTTTGCACGGGTTATGAGGAGGAAAGACTCCTTTGAAGTGTTGATTCTTTAGGACAAGACTTGTGTTAGCCATGAAGGAGAAAGGACTCTGAGACTGGGCTGAATAGATAATTCATTCTGTTAGCCACCTTTGTCATGAACTGTAAGAATACGTGTAATCATTTGGCTTCGTTCGTGTATTTTCTGTTTTATTTTATAGTGCTTGAATGTGTTAATACTTTTAATGTTTGCTTCGATTTGGTTTTCTTCTCTTTTTTTATTATCTGGGGGTTCTTTGTACTTGATCATGTTTTGGTACTTGATTATCTGAAAGTATAATTATTACATCAGTTTCTTTTTTTCTTGTTCTTTTTTCATGTTGGTTTGTACTATAGCGTTATACCTGTATCATTTGGTCTTAGTTTACTGTTACTTTCAGATATCATATTGTATATAACACCCCTCAATCTACAGAGGGACATGCATAATAAATGAAACGTTCAATCAAACAAAGAGAAAGCATGTTCAAAGCAATCATTTTCGATCTCTCACAAGCGCTCGAATATCATACTGAAATACGCCGACGCATATAAAAGTAATGTGTACAATTGCATCGAAAGCCTGAATGTACCCAAACAAAAAAAAGTATCGGTGTCACCGACTACTAAAGAAACTGTGTAACACTTTAACCAGAACAATGTTTTCCATTTTTAGTCAAGCAGATACTTTAAAATAGAACGTCAAACTGTAACATGACCAAGAATATTTGTTAAATGTGAATGTGGTTTATTTCAGACAGATCCAGCAGAATGTACAATATATGACGTGGCTGCTTCAGGAGAGAGGCGATGATGAGTTTTACATGAATTCACATCGTCTCCTTTTGCGTAAAGTCACATATGATTAACATCTACCAATCCGAATCGACTCGACCATTT
>NC_134890.1:23328704-23336204 GCF_041734735.1 Babylonia areolata | reverse complement strand
TGTCACTCTACAGTCTGTGAGCCTAGATTTCCTTCTTTTATTTTCTTTCGTTCCTTCCTTCTCTTTTTTTTTTTTTTTTTTTTTTTGCTCCATTTCTTTATCGCATGCATGTCTGTTTCTGAATCTGCTTGTATTTTTTTCTCTGTGATGCAGTAGCCAATGGATTTAAGCTCACGGATGTTGAGGTGGGTTTTTTTGTATGCAGAAATAGATTAACAGATACAGTCAAAAATCAAATCATGGTGTTTAGAGCCTTGACAACAGATCAACAGAGAGACAGAACGAGACCGACAGACACAGAAAGAGAGAGAGAGACAGGCAGACACAGAGAGACACAGATAGACAGTTCAGACAGAGAGACACAGGGAGATTGAGCACATACAGAAGGAGACAGATAAACAGACAGACACAGAGAAAAGAAAAAAGAAAGAGAAAAAAACATAAACTTAAAATAGACGAAAGGCAGAAAAGATAAGAGAGTGCAATAACAGATACAGAAAAATCTCTCTCTCACTCTCTTGAATTTTGCTGTACACCACTACAATGTGTTCAAAAGAAGAGAACTTATCTCGAAGAAAATAAACCAAAGAAAGAAACCTGTTGCTGTTTGATGACTGTACCACGTTATAAACATCCCGCATTCTGAATTGTGTTCATGTTATTATTAATAGTTTTAGTTATCAGTTTCAGTTTCTCAAGGAGGCGTGTCATTGCTTTCGGACAAATTCATAATTATACACTACACCACAACGATGGAGTCTCCCGTCGGACCGAAGGATGAGTAGGCAGGCAGGCTTATCTGTCGGTGTGTGTCCTCATATGGGAGAAGAGGCCGATTCTGGATGCGCAGCACTTCCCACAGGTGTTGCAAGGGAAAACATCTCCAGAAGTTGAGCCCTGCTTCTTTCGCTCACGATTCTCTTTAATGGCTAGCGTTCTCTTGTTTTCAAACGTCTTTACGCCACTAGAGCACAGCATCCTCCAGCGAGAGCGGTCAAGGACATCAGTTTCCCAGGAAGCGATGTCTATATCACAGGCTTTGAGGTTTTTCTTCAAGGTGTCCTTGAAGCGCTTGCAGGGTCTTCCAAGTTCTCGGTTGCCTTCCTTCAGCTGGCCATACAAGAGCATCTTCGGGATCCTGCTGTCTGTCATGCGGACAACGTGTCCTGTCCAGCGTAGCTGGCACTGGATCAGCAGGCTTTCGATGCTGGGCAGGCCGCTCCTCTCTAGCACCTGGAGGTTGGATGGAGACCCTGTCTTGCCACTTTATGCCGAGGATCGTTCGTAGGCATCTCTGGTGAAACTGCTCAAGTTGTTGAATGTGACGGCGATACGTCGTCCATGTTTCACAGCAGAACAACAAGGTGGTCAGCACAACAGCTCTGTAGGAGCCAGGTCAAAAGCAGCATATAACCCAACGCACAAGTCAGGTCTTGAGTGCAAGCAAATTAATGATTATTCCTAATTATTTGTTCACCATTCAAATGCATTTCTTGTACAGAAATTTACCACAGGATAAGCCTGTGTGTGGGGATGGGGGTGTGGGATATAGGCGTATGTGTGTGTGCTTGTACAAGTAAGTGTGCGTGCGTGTGTGTGTGTGGGGGGGGGGGATTGGGGGTGGTGGTGCCGTGGAAGCTGCGATATGTAGCCTAGAAATGAGTGTGTGGAGGAGGGGGAGTGGAGTGTGCAGGGTAATATGTGTGTGTGTGTGTGTTGGGACTCATGTACGTTAATGTGTATTTAATTGTGCTTTCATATCTGTGAAACTGCATGTTTGTTGCATATCTGTTATGCACGTGTGTGTGTGTGTGTGTGTGTGTGTGTGTGTGTGTGTATGTGTGGATGTGGATTTTTCTTCTTTTTTAGTGCGCATAGAGTTGACTTCATCAAGATTTTGCGCCTTATAAATATTAGTAGTAGTAGTAGTAGTTTTATGTATTTGTCTATTTTTCTTCCTTTATTTTATTTATTTATTAATTTATCATTATTTTTATTTATTTTATTTTACTTATATTTTTATTTCTTTTTCTCAAGGCCTGACAAAGCGCGTAGGGTTATGCTGCTGGTCAGGCATCTGTTTGGCAGATGTGGTGTAGCGTATATGGATTTGACCGAACGCAGTGACGCCTCCTTGAGCTACTGATACTGATACTGTTGTTGGTTTGTTTGTTTTTCAGTAGGCGCCAAGCGCGTGCTGCACACGGGACCCGGGTTAATCTATCGTCTCATCCCTAATGACTAAACGCTCACGTTGATTTTCAAGACTTCTTCTTCTTCTGCGTTCACTCGTATGCACACGAGTGGGCTTTTACGTGCATGACCGTTTTTACCCCGCCATGTAGGCAGCCATACTCCGTTTTCGGGGGTGTGCATGCTGGGTATGTTCTTGTTTCCATAACCCACCGAACGCTGACATGGATTCACCTTCACCTTCACCTTCACCTCTCCCGTAGTCTGGGTTCAGACCGTTGGGGCACCGCTGCTGACCTGGCCACCACCCCTCTCCACTCTTCACGGTTTTCTGATTTCCTCAGGGCGTCACCGAGCGTCAAGCCTGTCCACCCCCGGATGTTGTCTTCCCATCTCTTCTTCTGCCGTCCTCTTCTTCTGCCTCCTTGTACGGTGCCTTGCAGGAACGTTTTGGCAAGACCAGATGATCGGGAGATGTGTCCATACCACCTAAGTTTGCGTTTTTTCACTATGGACAGAAGGTCTTCGTAGGGTCCAATACTTTGCTTGATTCTGTTCTTCACTTCCGTGTTAGTGATGTGGTCTCTGTAGGAGATGCCAAGTAGTCTACGAAAGCATCTCATCTCGACAGCTTGGATTCTTCTCTCGATGTCCGCAGTCAGGGTCCAAGTCTCGCAGGCGTAGAGCAATATTGATATAACCAGGGAACGCATCAGTCTGATTTTTGAGCTGAGAGCGATGTTTTTGTTGTTCCAGATGGTGTTCAGCTTGTTGAGTGCCATTGTTGTTTGGGCAATTCTCGAGAGTACTTCTGGTTTAGATCCTTCATCTGACACGATTGCTCCCAGATATTTGAAGCTGTGGACTGTTTTAAGCTTTTCGTCGTTGACTTTGATGTCAATGCTGATGCCGTTGGTGTTGTTAGTCATCAGTTTGGTTTTCTCCGCACTGATTTGCATTCCATACGATGTGGAGGCTTTGTCTAGATGTTTGACCAGGCTTGCCAGTTCTTCTTCTTTCCCAGCCAGTCCATCAATGTCGTCGGCAAAACGTAGGTTTGTGATTGTTCTGCCGCCTATGCTGACTGTTCCTACATGCTCTTCCAGTGCGTCAGTCATTATTCTTTCTAAGAAGATGTTGAAGAGTGTTGGGGAGAGTAGACAGCCTTGTCTCACTCCGACTGTGGTTCTGAACCAGTCCCCGATGCTATTGTTGAGGTAGACGGCGCTGGTGGCTTTGTCATAGAGGTGCTGTATCAGTCTGATCAGGTTGGCGTTGATGTTGTACAGATTCATGGTAGCCCACAAAGCTGCATGCCAGACCCTGTCAAATGCCTTCTTAAAATCAATGAAGACGTGGTAGAGGTCTTGTTGGTGTTGATGGTACCTCTCACATAGCAACCTCAAGTTGAAGATTTGTTCAGTTGTGCTCCTTCCTGGTGTGAAACCTGCCTGTTCTTCAGCAATGATGTTTTCTGCTTGTGGTTTCAGTCTGTTAAGCAGGATCTTCAACATGACTTTGCTGGGATGACTAATCAGGCTGATGGTGCGGTAGTTTTGACACTGCTGGAGATTGCCCTTTTTGGGGAGGGTGATGATCAGTGATTGTGTCCACGGTGTGGGCCATTCCCCTGTTTGCCAGATCTTGTTGCAGATTTTCAGTAGCACATCTATCATAACTTCACCCCCTGCTTGGACCAGTTCTGATGGGATGTTGTCCACTCCTGCCGATTTCCCTTTTTTCAGCGATGCTATTGCTGCCTCTATTACATGGATTACAGATCTTTAACGTGCGTATTTGATCTTCTGCTTGCAAAAACACACGAAGGGGGTTCAGCCACTAGCAGGTCTGCACATATGTTGACCTGGGAGATCGTAAAAATCTCCACCCTTTACCCACCAGGCGCCGTCACCGTGATTCGAACCCGGGACCCTCAGATTGACAGTCCAACGCTTTAACCACTCGGCTATTGCGCCCGTCGATTTTCCAAGACAAAACTTAGGACTTAGGAGAAGGAGGGAGACCATCGGGATTGGAACCCAAACCCTCACGGATACTAAATTGGCAGATAAAAGCGTCTTCACAAATTCTGCCTCTTCCCTTCTTCCTTTCTTCCTTGTGCGAGAAAAGTTCAGTTCAGTTCAGTTCAGTTCAGTTGCTCAAGGACGGGTGTCACTGCGTTCGGACAAATCCATATATACACTGCACCACATTATGCCAAGCAGGTGCCTTGACCTGCTAGCTAGCAGCGTAACCTAACGCGCTCAGCAGAGGAGAAGGTAGAGGGGGAGGAAAGGAGGGGCGGGTGGTGGTGGAGGAGGAGGGGGTAGTGGAGGGTGGAGTGAAGATAGGGAGGGGCGTGGGAAGGGGAAGGGGAGTAGGGAATAGGGGGGTGGGGGTGGGGTAGGAATGGAAAGTCCACCCTCACCCCCCCCCCCCCCCCCCCCCACCCACCACCCCCACTCCCCCCGCCACCCTCCACCGTGTCATTCAAACCTTTAGCAATCAGAGAGATCAGTGTGACTGCCCTGGGGGAATTCAGTTTCTCTCGTGCAGTCTTGTCTTGGTTTTCTCCTTTCTTTCTTTCTTTCTTTCTTTCTCTTCTTCTTTCTTTCTTTCCTTCTTCCTTTCTTCTTTTCGACTTTCTTTCGTTTTTTTTCTTTCTCCCTTCTTTTCTTCTGTCTATCTTTCTTTCTTCCTTCCTTCTTTTTTTCCGACTTAATTTCTTTCTTTCTTTCTTTCTCTTTTTTTTTCATTTTTCCCTTCTTTCCTTCTGTCTACCTTTCTTTCTTCCTTTCTCTTATTTTCTTCTTTCTTTCCTTTTTTTTTCTTTTTCCCTTCTTTCTTTCTAACTTTCTTTTCATCTTTCTTTATTTCCTTCTTTCTTTTCATCTTTCTTTCTTATTCCTTTCCTTCTTTCTGAAGGGGGGAAACAGACAGGAGGACAGAGATAAAGAGAGAAGGGGTAGATAGAGAAAGAGCGAGAGAGAGAGAGAGAGGAGAGACAAAGAGAGAACTCAGAACTCAGAACTGTTTTAACCCTTTCACTGCCAAACTCGCATTTATGCAGCAGCTAGGTAGAGGACCCATGTCACCGCAGGGCAAACAGATGATTGGTCTCTTATCCACGAACCTATTGCTCTTTAAATTCGGTGGTAGGATAGGCCATATTTTCAACACATCACAGGAAGATTCACCAGCTATTCTTAGACACCATATTTTCTGTCTTTATAACACAAGGGAATTTTGCACTCTAAAGCCTAGCTGTCGTTTCTGTTCTTTTGTAAGGCATCGCGTAATGAATTTTGATAGTTGTTTTTTTTGTTTGTTTTGTTGTTGTTTGTTTGTTTGTTTGCTTGTTTGTTTGTTTTTTGTTTGTTTTTTGTTTGTTTGTTTTTGTTTTGGTTTGTTGTTGTTTTTATTTTTATTTTTTTTATAGAAGTGACTGGTAACGAGCTCTGTGATCACGATATGTGATACCGTGACTTTTCTCTCCCCAGTGGGCAAAACGGGAGAGCGCACGTCTGATGACACGCTTGTACTGTCTGCATTCCATGTCAAACCATTTGTTTTCACTCGTGGTTCGTCGGCTACCGCCATAATGTATCATCCTACGCATGCAGTCAGCTGCTTGGAGTAAAATGTTAACAAACCTTGAAAGAGCACAGTCAACATCAGCATCAATATCATTATAAGCATCGTCGAGAATTGACTGAGTACTAAGTGTGGACATTTCTCTTACAAATACGTCTGTTTTAGAAGCATCCTATTTCCTTTTCTGCACACTTTTCCTCTTTTGCCTTGATTGACTGTTGTCAGGTTTGTCATAGTTGCTCGTCATAATTGCTTCTGGGAGAGAGAAAGAGAGAGACGGGGGGGGGGGGGGGGGGGGGAGACAAAGACTGGGAGAGAGGGAGGGGGGAGGGAACAAGAGATAGGGCGGATGAAAATCAGAGATCTAAGAAAGTGAGAGAAAAAAGAAGATTGCGTTTCAGAAAAAAAAAATAGTGTGAATATGTGAAAGATCAAAATGAAAGAAAGAAAAAGAAAGGAAAAAGAACGATAGAAAGAAATAATACAAAGAAAGAAAAATGAACAAATAAAAATAGAATAAATGATCAAACAAGGAGCGGCGAGACCGCCCACAAATGACACTGACCGTTCAATAAGCACTTTTGCCAGGAAAAAAAAAGAAAAAAAAAAAGAAGAAAATCCAACTGCACGAACAAAAGAAAACGAAACAAAGCAAAACAAGACATCACAAGTGCCCACGCTCCCTCCGTTTCCCATTTCTCACCACCGCCTCTGACACCCAATCTCTCTGCTGATGGACAGGTATTAAATACAGCACTGTCGTCACCCCAGGCCCCAAGACCCCCACCCCCCACCCCCACCCCCATCCCTCCCCCCCCCCCCCCCCCCTCACCCCCCCACCCCCACCCCCACCACCCCACCACCTTTTTTTTCTTTTTTTTCTTTCTTTTTTTTTTCTGCCCTCATCCTCACCCCTATTTCTGACCTTCGTCCTTGGGTCTCGTGAAAGAATCACAATACTGGACGATGTCTAGAGATGACCTGTACCTTAGCTTCAGGCATCGTCCTGAGAAGCGAGGTGCAAGAGTCAGGGGGGAAATGCCAACTCGGCTGCAGAACTGGTGAAATCATGGGCGAGAAGGTGATTGAGGAAGGTGGCAGAGTGGTACAAGACGCTTTATCTGCCGACACAGAGTCCGTGAGGATCTGGGTTCAAACCCTGCTCTTAGCACTTTTCACCAAACGTTTGACTGGAAGGCGCACAGAAAGAGAACCCACGGCAACGAGAGTGTACTCCTCTGGCAAAATTCTATAGCGGACTTCCACTGTAATAGGTACACATGCATAATTTTATGGCATATGCATGCACTCAAGGCCTGACAAGGCGCGTCGGGTTATGCTACTGGTCAGAGTTTCTAGAAGCCGGAACGAGTCACATGTTCCCAGGCTCATTTGCCCATGTACCAAGGAAACCAGGACGACTTTTTCGACAGACTAATCACGCAGGACGAAACATAGGTCTATCACTATGGTGGAGTGATGGCCTAGAGGTAACGCGTCCGCCTAGGAAGCGAGAGAATCTGAGCGCACTGGTTCAAATCATGGCACAGCCGCTGATATTTTCTCCACCTCCACTAGACCTTGAGTGGTGGTCTGGACGCTAAGTCATTCGGATGAGACGAAAAACCGAGGTCCCGTGTGCAGCATGCACTTAGCGCACGTAAAAGAACCCATGGCATCAAAAGGGTTGTTCCTGCCAAAATTCTGTAGGAA
>NC_134890.1:23318704-23323704 GCF_041734735.1 Babylonia areolata | reverse complement strand
TTTGAGTTACACGTGACTAAATGCCTACGTTAACCGAACTACGCCATTGGCCAGTTCCATACTACACACAGTTAGTAGCGGGTTACGACCATACTGGGCTCTTTCGTCCGAGCAATGCAACTGGCTCCTGGAGAAGATCAAATCACGCCAGTTTCAGGTCGATTTCAATTGCCTCAGCGTTCGACGCACTGTGGATGCACACATGTGCCATTCACACCCTCCAGTGAAACACAACCGAATTTTCGAAGAGTTAAATCGGGATTGTGGCTAACGAACACAGAGTGAAAAGCAGAAGAAGAATAAGAAGGGGGAGGAGGAGGAGGAAGAAGAAGAAGAAGACAGGGGAAGAGGAGGAGGCAGAAGATGAAGCAGAAGAAGAAGAAGAAAGAGGAGTAGGAGGGAAAGAAATGATGGAAGGAAGGAAGGAAGTACGGAAGGAAGGAAGGAAAGCGGGAAGAAAATGAATAAGACGAAGAAGAAAATGAAAAAAAAAAAGAATTAATGAATGAAAGAAGAAGAATAGAAAGAAAAAAAAAGGAAAGGAAGAACGAAAGAACAGAAAGAAAGAGAAGAAGAAGAAGGGAAAAACAACGGAGTAGAGAGGAAGAGAAGAACTAGAGAAAGCATAAGCATCCACAACAACGACGACAACAACAGCAACAACAAATCCAGAGAAATGAATGTCAGAGAACAACACGTGGTGTTAGACCTTTGCAATTTGTTTTAACTTTTATAGCTGATTCGCATCTTCAAATATACCTCTCCCGTTCCACATATATGTTACTATACGCAAAAATGTATACAGCTTTCAAATTCTGTTCCGATGTGATCACTTACACAGCCTTCTCCGTGCCAAGATCAGTCCGCGGAATATAAATGTCTTTCTTGCAGACTATGGGCATTGGAGCGGGCAACCTGGTATGAATTTTGACTTCCACCTTCATTTTCTGTACAAGTGTCTTGAGTCATGCTCACAAATGTCTGAGACTCTGTGTGTGTGTGTGTGTGTGTGTGTGTGTGTGTGTGTGTGTGTGTGTGTGTGTGTGTGTGTGTGTGTGTGTGTGTGTGTGTACATTCCGTTTAAAGTACACTTAAAAGTTATGTCCATATCCAAACACAC
Organism: Babylonia areolata; assembly: GCF_041734735.1. Taxonomy (NCBI): domain Eukaryota; kingdom Metazoa; phylum Mollusca; class Gastropoda; order Neogastropoda; family Buccinidae; genus Babylonia; species Babylonia areolata. The sequence continues at coordinate 23,322,584 of NC_134890.1, read as the reverse complement.
TCTTGAGGTTCCAACCGTTGGTGAGGAGAGCGAGTGGCGATTACATTGTGATAGCGATGCGATACAGACACTTCTAGAAAGCATCCTATCCTGCTGTCGACACCCCCCCCCCCCAAGCCCCCGCCCCCACCCCCCAGCTATACACTTCCCAAACCCACGAGCAGCAATAACCAGTTACATACAGATCGATGTAACTTTTGATTCACAGGCTTGGAAACTTTGGATTGAAATGATGCAAAGTTATAAGTTGGGTTTTTTTAAAGTTTTTTTCTTTCTTTTTTTTTATCCAGCTTAGGATTTTACATAGATAGTTTTGATATGAAAGGGTTTGAATGTGTGTGTGTGTGTGTGTGATCGTTCCCTATTGATTGAGTCTTTATGGATGGGCAAGGGGGAGGGTGGGGGAGGACGTGTGGAATATGATAATCATCATCTCGGTAAAGGCGATTTATGATTTGATGTCGTAGAACTCGCTGCATTTTCAAGATTATTTTTCCCCTATTTCGTTAATACACTGGTGACTGTCGATTTTAAGATTCATAAATGTGAGACTTTTCATTTCATTTTCCCAAAAAATTGGGTGTCCGTTTTTCTTCTTCCATTCGCTACGCTTACATCAAGCTCCAGACTAAATTCAGAAGCATAACATAAAACAACATCAACAACAACGATAAAAAGCTTTCCAAAAAACATAATAGCCATCGTGACTGCTGTCCTAGCAGGCACACACACACACACACACACACACACACACACACACACACACACACGCACACGCACACACACACACACACACACACACACACACACACACACACACACACACACACACACACGGAGAGGCACATACACACACGCGCGCGCGTGTGCATCCAAGTCCCGTCGAACACACACACACACACACACACACACACACACACACACACACACACCTCTCTCAAACCCCCGAAACCGATTTCTCATAACGAGCAAATATCACGGATTATGCTTTTTGCCCACGAGCAACGTTGTGGTTTCCGCCATACAATTAACCACAGGACACACATCTGACCCCCCTGTCTCAGAATCCCTCGAGTCACGATGGAGAGCAAATGACACGATAATTGCAAACGAACCTCGGCACCTCCAATCAAAGAGATGCACAGCTTACAGACCAGGCTTTGCATCAACATCTGATTTAGTTCAACACGTCCCTTCTTCAGGGTGGTGGGGTTGGTATAGGTTTCGGCTGGTCTGTTTGCCTGCCTGTCAGTCTGTGGATGGAAAAACTTATGGTTAATGTGACAGATCACGTCGCCAGCTCGTATTTGATTATCACCAGGCTGAGCTCAGATCGATACTTTACTTCTGTTATAATCAGTGTTTCGGTGAGTTTTGTTCGGATCTTCTTCATCTTTACAGCACACGGACACTTAGAAACAATTCAGCTTTTTATCTGCTAACTGACACTTTGAAACAATTCAGTTTTCTATCTGATAACGGACACTTTGAAACAATTCAGCTTTCTGTCTGATAACTGACACACAGGGAAAGTCCTGTTGACAGTGGGAACGACTACAACTTGGGATTCTCTCTTGAGGGCACATAAGACCGTATGGCTGTGTCTGGAGTGGCACTGTCTTCATCTGTCTGCGGGCAGGGGCGGTTTGGTCTGTGGGGTGTGCTCAGCAGCTGGAGGGTGGTGTCTTTTGCCGGTGGGCTTTACAGTCATATAATACTGGCTGGTACACCCATGGGGATACTTCTTTTAAGGCTGTCGCGAGTTGCACCCTGTGGTCTCTTTTGCCTCTGTTCAGGAGCAGTTATGTCCCTTGAATTCTTAACGGAGTGTCCTGTGCGTGCCTGCACCCTTCGTGAACACAGCGCAGGCCTCTAAGGGTGGTGCAGGATTGTTCCAAGGGCGGGTGGAGACAGTACTTCTCTGGGTCCTCCCCACCACCTACGGGTGTTTCTCTTTCTTCTTCACTTTGAAACAATTCAGTTTTCTACCTGATAACGGACACTTTGAAACAATTCAGTTTTCTATCATATAACGGACACTTTAAAACAATTCAGCGTTCTACCTGCTATATAGCTCTATAGTTCTGAAGGTACGGACCTTTCTTAACTAAACCCGGGCGTGAACTTTTATTATGGTTTTTTTTTTCCCCCAATCATTTTCAGGCATGTCCATTTACGTTTGGAATCCTTTTTATACAGGTTTATATCGTTGCTTCTTACTAAGGACGTGACTGAAGTGATCTATTTAACGTCATTCTAGTTGCCGGGTCTTTTAAAAACAATTTCGGTTTCTCTTGTGGGACTGGTTTTAAGAAAGAACTGACGGGCACTGAACTCTGAACTAGCCTCCCTTTTTGTGGTCGAGTGGACTTTACGTTAAATGATTTGATCTGATTTGATTTGAATGATAACCTCATAACTGTTGATTTGAATGATAAGCTCATAAATGTTGATTTGAATGATATACTCATAGCTGTAGCTTCAGCTGTCACGCCATCTTGTCCTCTGACGTTCAAAGCGTCGCATGCTTTTAAAAAGGAAGAGAGGCGCGGAGCGTACCGCTTTCTATTTCCCAGCTATCAGTTTCTTTTTTTCTCGGTTCTAAAGAAGTGTTTCTGTTGCTTTGCTTTTCTCTCTCCTTCCTCCTTACCGTGTCAATCTTCAGTTCAGATTCTGTACTGTGTGAAGAGCACTTGGACTGGGAATAGCGGGCTGGCTAGTGGGATGGCGTTTCGAAATGGGTGAATGAAATCAATATGAGCGTGTAAAGATTTGAAGATCGCAGGCTAGGCTCCAGATATAGAGGAGATAGAGGGGAGGAAGGGAGGTAGCGAAGTGTGTGGGATGTGGGGGTGAAAGCTAAGGTGGTAGAGGTTGGGGGTCACTTCCTCTGTGTGTGTGTGTGTGCGCGTGTGTGTGTGTGTGTGTGTGTGTGTGTGATGTGGGTTGGGGGTGTATGTAAGTGTATAATGTATATAAGTATCAATGTATCTAAAAGCTTTCAACACTCAGGTGAAAGATTATCTGGCTGTAATTCCTATTGAAGATTCACATCCATCCTAGCTTGAATTCGAGACCAGACGGTTAAGGTGATAGGAGTAGAGATGTTAAGTCACAGCTGATAATGTATCCTTACTGCGAACATCACACACACACACACACACACACACACACACACACACACACATGTACCATTATACGTGTATTACCGTTATTTATTTTTTTTATTTTTTTAATCTTATATACCCCTCCATGTATACATTCATATTCCGTTTTCGGGGATATACATGTTGGGTATGTTCTTGTTTCCGTAACCCACCGAACGTTGACATGGATTCCATGATCTTTAATGTGCATATTTGTTCTTCCGTGTGCTTATACACGCGAATGAGGTTCAGTCACTTGTAGGTCAATGCACATATGACGACCTGGGAGGTTGGGACTGAGTTCGACGATCCAGCGCTTCAAGAATTTGACCACCGCACCCAGATCACACATTATCAGCTTCTTCGGTATGGCATTGCACCATACACTACAGTGCCCCTTCCAAACTCAAGGGCGATGAGAGCATTGGCAGTGAACGTTAGTGAAAGGCAAGGTGTTACGGTGTTACCTTTCACCATTAACTCACTCAGTACGGCCAGTCCTCTCTTCTCCTCTACACAGACCCCTCGGATGTCCAGTGGGTGTCTGAATGACCCAACCTTTAGCTTCCGTCGTCAGAACTGTGGTATTCTTTGTCAACATTAACGTCTTCAGTATAAGAGCCTTCCGCTTGCAATATTTTGATGATGGTAATTGGGGTGAAACGCTGTTAACGTCGTCTCTTTCGCCGTTCGTATGGAGAGAGTTAAACACCGCTCCAGTTCTGTCTGTGGTG
>NC_134890.1:23311204-23313704 GCF_041734735.1 Babylonia areolata | reverse complement strand
GACAACATTAAAGAAACAAACAGATGACATTGGAGAGGGAACAGACAACTTTAAAGAAACAAACAGATGACATTGGAGAGGGAACAGACAACTTTAAAGAAACAAACAGATGACAATGGAGAGGGAACAGACAATATTAAAGAAGGGACATTGCAGACAACATTTAGCAAGAGGACAGGCACCACTAAGCAAGATGACAGACCATATTAAGCAAGAGGACAGACAACGTTAAAGAAGGGACATTGCAGACAACATTAAGCAAGAGGACAGGCACCACTAAGCAAGAGGACAGACAACGTTAAAGAAGGGACATTGCAGACAACATTAAGCAAGAGGACAGGCACCACTAAGCAAGAGGACAGACAACGTTAAAGAAGGGACATTGCAGACAACATTAAGGAAGGGGACAGGCACCACTAAGCAAGAGGACAGACAACGTTAAAGAAGGGACATTGCAGACAACATTAAGGAAGGGGACAGGCACCACTAAGCAAGAGGACAGACAACGTTAAAGAAGGGACATTGCAGACAACATTAAGCAAGAGGACAGGCACCACTAAGCAAGAGGACAGACAACGTTAAAGAAGGGACATTGCAGACAATATTAAGCAAGAGGGCAGACCACAATAAGCAAGAGGACAGGCACCACTAAGAAAGAGGACATACCACATTAAGCAAGATGACAGACAGCGTTAAAGAAGGGACATTGCAGACAACATTAAGCAAGAGGACAGACCACATTAAGCAAGAGGACAGACCACAGTAAGGAAGAAGACAGACAACATTAAGGAAGTGGACATAATGTCAGAGGGATGACAGACAGACAGACAGACAACCGATGGAGAGAGGAGAGTGAGACAACATTATCGAAAGAGTGAACACACAGCATCAGAGGCACCAGAGAACAAGAAAAAGAACAACAACAACAAAACAAACAAACAAACAAACAAAAGCAAACAAGAGAAGAAGTGGACAGATGCCATCAAGGAAGTGGACAATCACATCCGGACAAAATATCCGCCAAGACATGAAGAAGACAGCTCCTTCTCCCGTCAGTCAGACAGAAGGTCACAACAAAGACGAGTTAAGTTGCCAATCACAGGCAAACACGATAGTGGAGTGATGGCCCAGAGGTAACGCGTCCTCCTAGGAAGCGAGAGAATCTGAGCGCGCTGGTTCGAATCACGGCTCAGCCACCGATATTTTTTTCCCCCTCCACTAGACCTTGAGTAGTGGTCTGGACGCTTAGTCATTCGGATGAGACGGTAAACCGAGGTCCCGTGTGCAGCATGTATTTAGCGCACGTAAAAGAACCCACGGCAACAAAAGGGTTGTTCCTGGCAAAATTCTTTTGAAAAATCCACTCCGATAGGAAAAACAAATAAAAACTGCAAGCAGGGAAAAATACCATAAAAAAATAGCTGGCGCTGTAATGTAGCGACACGTTCTCCCTGGGGAGAACAGCCCGAATTTCACACAGAGAAATCTGTTGTGATAAAAAGAGAAAATACAATACAATACAATACAACTGTGCGTCGCTTGTCCAGCTGTGTGCGTGCCACAAACAACATCAGCAACAACAACAAAACAAAAAAACAAAGAGCACACAGACAGGTAAAGGAAAGGGCGAGGAGAGATGACAGCAAGAGAGAGCACTAGAGTGTACGTTGTAAACAACGATGCAGATTATGTGACATCGTGACCCCTGTGTCATCCATACAAGATCCTATATCTGTTGTGTACGATTGCTATCGCCCGACTCATTTCCATAGAAATATACAATGATGCACTGGCTGCACCCCTTCTCTCTTTCTCTCCTCCCCCCCACTCTCCCCCCCCCCCCCACCCCCCCGCCATCTCTCTTTCTCCCCCCTCTCTCTCTCTCTTTCTCGGTCTCTCTGTCACACTCACTCTCTCTCGTTCCCTTCTGTGTCTATCGCGTTCCCTCTCTCTCTCTATTTCTGTCTCTGTCTCTGTCACTCCCTCTCCATCTCTGCCTCTCTCTGTTTCTTTATATATCTGTGTCTCTCTGTCATTCTCTCTCTTCCCCTCTATCTCTCTCTGTCTCTGTCACACACACACACACACACACCAACACACACACTTATAATATACTTTTCCTCTGTTACATAACATGAATTTTTTTTTTTTTTTTTTTTTTTTTTACACTAATATTCACATGCATTCCCTTTCCTTTATCCACTTCTTTACTCCTTTCCGTCTAAAAACACTTATAGTGAATAGACGTTAAACTGAAGATAAAACACACACACACACACACGCACACACGCACGTGGTGTGTGTGTGTGTGTGTGCGCGCGCGCGTGTGTGTGTGTGCAAAACAACACCTATTTTCTTAAACAAAACTTTTTTTTTTTAATAAATAAATAAAAGATCTGAATTTTTGCTGCCACCCGGCAGCTTGGTCACAGACTACACTTATAACAGGTGACGTAATGTTATTTTTACGTCATCTTTCTGACCTTACATGACGTCTTCT